>NC_050576.1:1176891-1464391 GCF_011100635.1 Trichosurus vulpecula | reverse complement strand
TAATGTTGATCCTCCCTCATGCCTCCACTCAGTGCCTTTGTTAATTTCACACCGTGGCCATCACTGCCTGTGTTTGTTGTCTCCCTCTCCTTGGATTGTCTTTGCTTTAAAGTCATATCGCTAAAGGCTCATTACAAGCTTGGCACAATTTAAGTATCCATTTAACTTTTTATTCATTCATTAAATCATTCATTCATTCAATGCCTCATCACCCAGCTGAAAGAACCACGTCTTGTATGAAAGAAAAAAAAGGGTAGCACATTGGCCATGTCTAACAAAATCTGTTTCATTTCCTATGTGTATTCCAATGCCCTTCTGCCAACAGGTGGTTAGTTGCCTATAGCTTTGTCTACTCCACACCTTACATGTGACTGGTATTGGGTGACATACTTAACAAATGTGCCAGAAGCTCTACATCCACCTTTCCAGGGTTATCTCTCAACACAGTCATGTTGGGAGGCAACCCACTGACTGACTCTGATGTTGCCGCAGTTGAGCTTCCTCATTGGGGGTTAACTTCAAAACCCCTATAGAAGTTATACAAGAAACTCAGTCCTGCTACTTCAGTTACACCTTGTGGTATGATCAAAAGCAGCATTATCCAGCTTCAATCTGGACTTTATTCACCACACTTGGTTCCAAATGACTTTGAGATGTTTCCAAAAATCAAATGCAGCTTCAAAGGATGGTTTGCCGTCATTGAGGATATGCAAAAGCTTGGGCCTCAAGCTCTGAAGGCAATTTCAAAGAGTCCTAAAAATATGTCCTGCCCAGCTGCAGTGGTGGAATCAGCACACCAGCTTCTGGGGTAGCGAGTTTTTAAAAGACTGGGCTTATTTGACTATATAAGCTTAGCCTTGATATAAGAAAGAACAAAACCCTAAGAATTCTAATGAACCCAAAGTGGAATAGGCCATTTTGCATGATAATTAGTTCCCCCTCAACTGAAATAGTCATGCCAAGGTCGAATGCCCCTAACCCAAGTATGATGGGAAAGACTTCTTGGTCACATATGGATTGGACATTCTAAGGAAAGGAAAGTAAGCTAGAAAGGGGGAAGGGGAGGAAATGGAGTACCCAGACTGGGAGCATAAAGAGAAAGTCCAAAGAGTTAGGAGTGCAGCAGGCACAGAAATACATTATGTTAAACATGTAAACATGTGTGCACAGTAAAATGTGTGTGTGTGAAAAGAATGCCAGGGGAATTAGGAAGTAATACAAAGAAACAAGGGATTCTAAGAGACGAAAATGACTTATTAGTTCCACAAAAACTCAAATTTAGTCAACAAACATTTTTTAAGCACATATATGTTTTAGGAAGCATGCTGAGCACTGGAACAAGGTGCAGGTGGAATGTGCTTCTAGGAGCCTTAGCTCCCAGGCAGAAGCAATGTCTCCTAAAAGTTCCAGGTATTTCCAGATGGTTCAATAGGCTCTTTGTATACTAAAGTAATGATAAATTTTAGTGTACATAGACCCATTTCTGTTTGCAAAGTCCCTGGAATCATTCTCTCTTAAGAGCTTCATGACACCCTATTATTATCTTCAGTCTATAGATGTGGAAACTCCAGCTGAGTCACCAAGCCGCTGGTCTGTGGTCAGTGACCAAGAATTGGAAGAGGTGAGACTCCACCACAGGCCTCAAGGACACTCAGCCCATGGCTCTGTCTTCTGCAATATGCTACCACCTACAATTCAAATTCCATGCCTGAAGATTTGCACAGCATGAATGGCAACTCTGTGAGAACAGAATCTGCTTTACCCCCACCATTTCACATGGTAATAAGTTCCCCCTCAACTGAAATAGTCATGCCAAGGTCGAATGCCCCTAACTCAAGTATGATGGGAAAGACTTCTTGGTCACATATGGATTGGACATTCTAAGGAAAGGAAAGGAAGCTAGAAAGGGGGAAGGGGAGGAAATGGAGTACCCACGGTCAAGCCTGCCTTATAGTCTAGACTTAATTCCAAATTATTTTGGGATGTTTCTAAAAATCAAAAGAATGGTTTGCCAATTTTAATCAATTCAGTGCTTGGTACCTCATAGGTGCTTAATAAATGCTTTTTCATTCTTTTAGTCAGGTACTCATTCATTCATTTATTCATTTCCCATCACAGCCCTATGATGTAGTTAGTATATTTTTGTTTTCCGTATACAGATTCAGAAACTGAGGCCCAGAGAGGTTGAGAAGATTGTACATAGTCACGCAATTTATCTGTGCTTAAAATAGTATTGATGGATCTGCAAAATAACTATAAATCCAAACTGTGAGACAATGTTATTGAGGTAAACAACCCAATGTGTGAGAGATGCCAGCTCCATGGTACAAACAAAGATATAAAGGAGTTTGGGGTAGGGAAATATGAGTTCTGGATCTGGTAACTTGAATAAATTGGGCTTAGCTAAGAAGGACCTGTAGGGGGTTAATAGGCAGGGCTGGGGGTGGGGTAGGAGGCAAGAAAAGTAAGGGCACCTGAGCACTACTTTTTGAAACATCCTATGTACCACCAAGGATTTGTTAAATCTGATGTTTACCAGGCTCAGATATTATTTGGGAGCAAGTGAGCCTCTGGGTGCTCGTCTATGCATTGTACTGTCTCAAGTTATACCCATTTCAGAGTGAGGGCAATAGAATCATTCCAAGGAAAATTAGCCATGTGACCATGGAGCTGACCAATGTGCCAACCAAATGCTGCTGAATCTACCCTGGGCCATATCCCTTACTGAGCCTCTGCATGTGGTACAGGATACATAAGTACTCTCATGTAGAGCAGTGGGGAAGGGCAGGGTGTAGAGAAGAAATCCTCCCCCCCAAAAAAAAAACAGAATGATAAGCTTGGTATGACTTACAGAGTCAATCAGATACAATGACGGTACCTAAATCTGGGAATTATATTATACAAAAGAAAATGCTTCTTATGGGAAAATGAATCAATACTCAAGAAGATAAAAAAAATCTTTGAAAGATAATGCAAATAACAGTGTGACAAATTTTGACTAATGGCAGGAAAATGCAATTGCACATTGCTATCTTTTTAAAAAAATCTTCCAGGGGACCAACACACTCATCTAACAATACTTTCAGGATGGAGATACAGAGTTGGTTCAAAATCCTGGTATCTTGAGCTGATTAAAGATAGCTCACTACAGTTTAACTCTCTGCTGGCCATGTTTGCTTTAGCTCTCTATAATATATGTGCCCTCATGGGCTGTCTAGATATACAGATGTAACTGTAGACATGTGGATAGATATGATGAGGCCTGACCTTTCTCTGCAGAGAGTAGGAAAGTAAACAATGCCTGCTTCACCAGAATGTTAGCTTGAGATGGGAGGGGGAAGGCAAGTCCAATAACATCATGAGACATTTTGGCCTCCAAGAGTGGATAAAATATTGGGAAAGAATTGTATCTCTCTGCCTCCCTCGAATATTGGTAGTCTAGGGGATGATAAGATGCCATTCAACAAAAGCTGGTTACCTCATCATTCTAAGAGGGAAGATAGCCCTTAGTTTAGACTCAACAACCTAGCTTCTCCCCATCAAACCCAGATAACATAAAAGATCATCATACATAGTGACTATAGAAGAAACCCATGTATCCAAGCAACCATAAATTAGAAAAAGTATGCACATTAGACTATTTCAAAGAATACAAGAGAGTGAATGAGTTCTTCAGTTGGGAGTAAGACAAAATTTCAGCTCAAACCAGGAGAGAATAATTTCACCAATGGAAGTCCTTTCTCAGCAGTCTTTAGAATTTCAAGCAAACCAAGAGACATTGTGAGACCAGGTTTCCATGAATATCTACCATTACAAAGTCTTTCCTTCGTGGACTCTCTTATTGTGTACTCTGCCCAAGTATCTCTTCTGAAAAGTATCTAGAGCCGACTAGATTAGTCCCGGAGCGTCAGACTCGAAATTCTATTTACCACAGGAATCAAGTCTCCTTCAACACAAAGCAGACAGCACAGACTCTCCCTCCCCCACCTCACTTGAGGGATGGTGGGGTGGTTCCTACACTTTCCAACTTGGGGGTTATTTTCCTTACGGGAACAAACAGAAGAAAATGAAAAGTTCTCACTCTCTTTTCATCATGTTAGAATTGTACACACCAAATATTGACTTAATCTTCCTCTTGCCAAACACAGCGCTTTTTTTTCACTATGTTTGAATTTATTTTAAACTTAAATACAAAATAAGAAAAGAAAAAAATTACCATCTACACAGCAGAGCATAGAAGATTCAATCTAAAGTGAAAAATTTCCATGTCAAGAAAACCTATGTAATAAATACTACACATTGTTTTCAAAGATGCCCAGCTTTTCTTTGCTTCTTTGTATGTTTTCTTTTTGTCTTTTGCTGTGCACTTTTTACTTTATCTTTCCCCTTCTTCCCCCCTGCTCCAGAAGGCTAAAATTAAGCATGGAGTTATATGTGTGTGTATGTATTATGTGTATATGTATATACAAATATATATATATATATATATATATATACACATATACAAATCTAGACACATATATGCATAAACATAGGCAAATGCATATACGCAAAACCATATTATGCTTATTTCCACCTGTCACGTGTTTCTCTTAGGGTGGATAGCATCTTCCTTCATAAGTTCAAGTCTTTCCATATTTTTCTCAATCCACCAGCTCATGATTTCATACACCACAACAATATTCTGATGCAATCACATTCTATCTGAGAGATTGTCTATGAGAGCTTCCCCACCCCGCCCCCCAATTTTTCTGCATTCCCTCTATTCTGTGGCTACATAGATTTTATTTCTACAGGAAAATTTTAATTTAAAATAATCAAAGTTATCCACTTTATACTTCAACATTGCCCTCATCCCTCATATGGTTTAAGGTCTGATACTACTGAATCCATTTCCTTCACATCATTTTCCCATGGTTTCCTTGAAATTCCTGACCCTCTGCTCTTCCCTGCTATTATATATTCTCACTCAGTAAGATAATTTCTAAGTAATTTAATTGAGATGGTTTTGCACAAATAGATTCATTTGGTAAAATGGTCATTTTTTATTATATTAGCTTACCTACCCATGCACAATAAATCTTACTTAAATTATTTAGGTCTAACTTTGTGTAAAAGGTATTTTGTATTCATATTCACATGGTTCCTATGTCTGTTTTGGCAGGTAAACTCTCATAGTTTTTCTTTTACTGTCTAGTTATGTTATATGGTCTACAACTATTTATTAATATTGCTGACACAAAGTGTAGTTTCCCTATTTTTCTCTTTTGATTAAATTTGATTTTAGATTTAACTTCATCTGAGATCATGATTACTATCCCTGCTTTTTTACATAATAAATTCTACACCTGACCTTTATTTTAGGTTTGTGTGTATCTCTAATTTTGTTGAATCCAATTTTTTAATTCAAATTTTTAACCTGCTGTCAGTTTCCATTTTATGGGTAAATCTACCCCTTTCACATTCTAAACTATAATTACTTGTTGTATATTTTCCTTCTTCCTATTTTCCTCACCATCTTTCTCACCCTATTCCTATCCCTCCTCACTCCTCTAATTTACTCCTACCCCCTACCTTGCTCTCCTATTTCTTACCATACCCCCCTCCAAGAATCCTTCCCCTGCTCTCTCTCTCTCTCTCTCTCTCTCTCTCTCTCTCTCTCTCTCTCTCCATCCTATCCTCTCACCCTTTTATTTCTTTCTGAATTTAGATTTTATACCCTTCTAAATATATATGCTAATCCCTCTTTATCCCATTCCAGTTAATCTACTCACCCTACTATACTGCCCTGCTTACTCTGTTCCCTATCTCTCCATTATCCTCTCCCCCCTCTATGCTTTTGCCCTCTTATTTCTTTCTGAATTTAGAAGATTTTTATACCCTTCTAGATATATATGTATTGTACCCTCTTTAACCCATTCCCAATGAGAGTTGAGTCAGAACTACCCACCCTCCACCCCGCTCTAATTCCTCTGTATCAGTTCTTCCTCTTATCCTTCATTTATATGAGATAATCAGTCTTTTTAGCTTTTCCCATATCATTTTTCTTTTTAGAACCACATCATATGCAGCTCTACCCCACTCTTTCTTTTAAACTACCCTTTTATTAATGACAATCTTAAACAAACAATTTACATTTCCACATATATAAAGTATACAATGTGCCCTTATTGGGTTCCTTGTAATTAGTCTTTGATATTTGCTTTATTTTTCTCTAGGATCTTATATGTCAAATTTTCTGTTTAGTTCTGGTCTTTTTGAAACAAAATCCTGAAAGTCTGTCAATTCATTGAATATCCTTTTTTCACTCAGGATTATGCTTAACTTTGCTGGGTATGATATTTTTGACTGTTTCCCCAGTTCTTTTGCCCTTCAATATATAGTGTTCCAAGACCTCTGGTCTTTTAGGGTAGCCACTGCTAGGTCTTGTGTAATTCTAATTGTGGCTCTGCCATATTTGAATAGGTTGCTTTTTCTTGTTGCTTGTAATATTTTCTCCTTAATCTGTGGGTTTCATATTTGACAATGATATTCCTGCAGGTTTTCCTCTGACTATCTCTTTCAGGGGGTGATGGATGAACTTTTACTCTTTCTATTTTCCTCTTGTTCTAACACTTCAGGCCAATTTTCTTTAATTATTTCTTGTACTATTGTATCAAAATCCTCTTTTTGGTCATGGCTTTCAGGTAGTCCAATTATTCTTATGTTTTCTCTTCTTGATCTCTTCTCCAGATCAGTTGTTTTTGTTGTAAGATGTTTCACATTCTCTTCTATTTTTTCATTATTTGTATTTTGTTTTGTTATTTCTTGGTCTCTTATAACTTCACTGGCTTACCCTTGCCCAATTCCAATATTTTTTTCTATTTTAGATAAATGCTGAAACTTAAACACATGGCAAGAAAAGAAAAAGAAACATTATAAATTTAAATATTAAACTTAAATATAAAATAAGAAAAGAAAAAAAGTTATGTGCACAGCAGAACATAGGAGAGGATTCAGAATATATAGCAATAATTTTCCATTTCAAGAAATGTATTAAATACTGTGTGTTATGTTGAAAGCTGACCATCTTTGCTTCCTTGTAGGTTCTCTTTTGTTCTCTGCTGTACATTTTTTACTTTGTTGTTTTTCTCCCTTCCTTCCCCCTCCTCACCTAGGCTACAGTTAAGCATGAATACATATATATAATATATATATACATATATATGCATATATATACACATACATATTGATATATACACATACATATTGATATATACATACACATACATACATACATATATAAACATATACTTTCCCTAAGAGATTCTACTCCTAATCTTTTTGTGTTCATGCATATTTCTTTTTTCCCTCTCTCCTAACTCCTTTACTTTACTTCTACCCACTACCTTGCCCTCCTATTACTTAACCAACTCCCCCTACCTCCATCCCTCCCTTATTCTCCTCTTCCCATAAATCAAAACACTCTTTTGTACACCCTTTTAACTATTCCCTCACCTTCCCCTCTAAAGATCCCTTCTTTATCCTCTTCACCCTCCCTATCCACTTAGAGTTTTATTTCTTTCTGAATTTAGAAGACTTTTATGCTCTTCTAGATGTTTGTGTATTTTTCCCTCTTGAATCCATTCACAATGAAAGTAGATTTCCAGAACTAACAGCACCGCTCCCCCATCTAATTCCTCTGTATTGTTTTTTTCCTCTGGCACCTCATTTGTATAAGATAATTACTCTTTTAGCTGTTGCAATTATAATTTTTGAGAATTTTGCTTCCTTAAGATTCTGGATCTCCAATGCAAATCAAAACAACTCTAAGGTACCACATCACATCTGTGAGATTAGCTAACATGACAAAACAAGAAAATTATAAATGCGGAAGATGTGGGAAAATTGGAACACTAATGCATTGTTGGTGGAATTGTGAACCAATCCAACCATTCTGGAGAGCAGTTTGGAACTATGTCCAAAGGGCTATAAAAATGTGCACGTTCTTTAACCCAGCAATACCACTTCTAGGTCTGTATCACAAAGAGGTCATACAAATGGGAAAAGGACCCACATATACAAAAATATTTATAGCAGTTCTTTTTGTGGTAGCAAAGAATTGGAAACTGAGGGGAGGCCCATCAGTTGGGAAATGGCTGAACAAGTCATAGTATATGAATGTAATGGAATACTATTGTGCTATAGGAAATGATGAGTAGGAAGACTTCAGAAAAACCTGAAAAGTCTTACATGAACCGATGCTGAGTGAAGTGAGCAGAACCAGGAGAACATTCTACATGATTACAGACACACAGTATCTGTGATGACTAACTTTGATAGACTTATCTCTTCTTAACAGTGCAAGGATCTAAGATAACTCCAAAAGACTCATGATGGAAAATGCTGTCCACATCCAGAAAAAGAACTATGGAGTCTGAATCAGATAGAAGCATATTATTTGCTCTCTCTCTTTTTTTTGTTTTTGTTTTTTGTTTGTTTCTTGTCCTCATGGTTTCTCCCACTGGTTCTAACTATTCTTTACATATATTACATGCTGTCTCAGGGTAGGGTGTGGGGAGAGATGGGGGAAAAATTTGGAACTCAATCTTATGGAAGTGAATGTTGAAAACTATAAATAGATAAGTGAATGAATGAATGAATAAAAAGATTCTGATCTCCTTTTCCAATTGGTTGATTTTTTTATTATCTTCTTGTTTTTCTTGAATTGTTCTTACTTTTAACAAAAATGTCCTCAATCTCTCTTATTTGATTTTTGAAATCCTTTTTGAGTTTTATGAATTCGTTTTGGGCAGGTGACAATTTGCCATTACTTTTTGAGGTAGGAGAGGCTTTTTTTTTTACTTCAGTATCCTCTCCTGAAGATGAAGCCCCGTCTTCTCTATTCCCCTAGTAACTGTCTATGGTTGGCTTCTTTCTCCTTTGCCTGCTCTTTTAAAAAAAATTAGCAACTGATTATTATAATCATGTCTAATCCTCGGGTTTGGGGGTTGGTGCATCTGGCCTCAGGTCCTTCTTACTGTTATCTTTTGAGCTTTGTCCTGGGCCCAACCCCTGAACTCCTTTCCCCCTCCAAGCCACAGCTAGGGTACCCCAGCACACTATGCTGGAAAAGCTCTTGCTCTCTGAGAACCTTCCAGTGGCTATGACCTTCACTTCTCCCCTCTGGCCTAGAACTGAAAGCAAGAACTCAGCTGTCCTATAAGTACTCAGAGCCATCCCTGCCCCACTGTTTCTGCACTCATCAGGCATGTGCCAGTTCCTTCTCACCCAGGACCATATCTCAGCAGTGCAGCTGAGTGTGGTGTCCCTGAGGCTCCCTCACTCTTCCCCCATTCAGATACCCAAGTCCCCACACTGTCTAGGAGGTGAAAGTTCCTGTGGCTGAGGTCAAGGCTACCTCCCAAGCCAGCTGCCCCCAGGGCTTACAGCTTGCTGCTTCAGTGGAATTAGCCTGGAGGTGTTTACACTTCACTCCAGCTGAACTTACAATCTGGGATCTTTCTTAGGATCTTCTCCAGTTTTCTGGAGAACTCTTGTTTATCCTCCCCTCCATGTTCACCTTGAGGCACTATTTTATCTTGTTTGTGGAGGAGGTCTGGAGAGCTTGGAATGTTCTGACTTACTTTGCCATCTCCCCAGTGAGCTATTTTAAGCTTTTTTTTCTGTTGACCTTAGTATTCATCATCAGCCTTAGCTAATCTTGAGCTTTAGTGTTCCTGTCTTCTATCTTCTATGACCCTGTCACTCATCTGTATTCTTATTTTATCACCTACCCATATGTGTATCTTCCTGTGTAATGCTAGGTGTTACTGTAGAGTACTGGAGAAAGAGGTTGGAGGCAAATTCTCAAAGACCAATATTTCCAATGACTGAACAAGCTCAGAGGCAGGACTTTTTCTGAATTCCATCCTCTTCCTCTCCCCCATCCAAATTCTCCAGTCTGAGAAGAGGTGAAAGGAAGGGTGCTAGCCCCAAGGGCTTGGTCAGAGTGATCACCACCTGAAGTAGTGATAAAATGGGAAAATGTCCAAGCAACTGGGATAAGAGCTCATTATTCAACAAAACCTGCTGGGAAAAACTAGAAAGCAGTTAGTCAGAAATGACACATAAACCAACATCTTACGCCATATATCAAGATTATCTCAAAACTGGCACAATTTAGACATAAAGGGTGATGTCATAACCCAATGGGGGGGTAGAGAAAAAAATTACCTGTCAGATCTATGGATAAGGAAAGAGTTCATGACCCAACAAGAGATAGAGAAGATTATTTTATTACATTAAATTAAAAAGATTTTATGCAACCAAAATCAATACAGCCAAAATTAGAAGAAAAGCAAGAAACTGGCTGTGGAAGAGGTATAGAAAGTTCCTCTGATAAAGGTCTCATTTTTCAAGTATATAGGGAACTGGGCCCAATTTATTAAAATGAGAGCCATTCTCCAAGATAAGTGGTCAAAAGACATGAACAGGCTGTTTTCAAAAGAAGAAAGTAAAGCTAGTGATAGCCATTTAAAAATGCTCTAAATCACTAATGATTAGAGAAATATAAATTAAAACTACTCTAAGGCACCACCATAAATCCATAAGATCGGCTACATGAGAGAAGAGGAAAATGACAAATACTGGAGGGGGCATGGAGAAATAGAGACATTAAGGCACTATTGGTAAAGTTATGACTGGTCCAACCATTCTGGAAAAACAGTTTGGAAACATGCTCAAGGGGCTATCAAGCCAAGTGTACCTTTGACCCAGCAATGATGCCACTAGGTCTGTGCCCCCAAAGGTCAAAGGAAAAGGACACATATGTGCAATTATATTCATATAAGCTCTTTTGTGGTGGCAAAGAATTGGAAATTAAGGGGATATCCATCAACTGAAGAATGGCTGAACAAATGGTGCTATAGAATTGTGATGACAAGCAAGATGGTTTCAAAAAAAGGTGGGAAGACTTACATTAACTGATGCAAAGTGAAGTGAGCAGAACCAGAGGAAACATCTACATAGGAACAGCAATATTGTAATGATGATCAATTGGGAGAGGCCTAAGCCTAGGCCTACCGTGATCAATATAATTATTGACTACAACTCCAAAGGAATGAAAAACGCTATCAACCCATAGCGAGAGAACTGATGAACTCAATACACTTTGAAGCAGATTTTCTTTCACTTTCTTTATTTTTATTGTTTTTTTTTTGTTTCCCAACTTGGTTTATGTGGAAATTTCTAAGGCAGATCAAGCCAGCCAGCCAGCCTACTATGTGCCAAGCACTGTTCAGTTGCAAAGGCAAAAGACCATCTCTGCTGTTAAGGAGCTCACAGTCTGGTGGGGCAGGGAGAGGAAATAAACAAACAAAAAAGTACAAACAATCTATATCCTCCAAGATAAACAGCAAATTGTTAAAAGGTGAAAGGCACTAGAATTAAGGATTAGAAAA
This sequence comes from Trichosurus vulpecula, assembly GCF_011100635.1. Lineage (NCBI taxonomy): Eukaryota > Metazoa > Chordata > Mammalia > Diprotodontia > Phalangeridae > Trichosurus > Trichosurus vulpecula. The sequence continues at coordinate 1,452,950 of NC_050576.1, read as the reverse complement.
GGATTCCTATAGAAGGTGGGACTTGAAAGAAGCCAGGAGGCAGAGATGAGGAGAAAGAACATTTCAGGCGTGTGTTTCCTGCCAGCTTCCCATCATTCTATTTTGGTGAAGAATCCTCCTTTGTGAGTTAGAGCCATATCCAAAACAGCAATTGCCTTAAGGCAAATAAATAAGGTTTCAGTTGCTCTACTTCAGAAAAAAGGCTAAGGTAGATGTCCCCACTGCAGAGGCCCTGCATTACTACAACAGCCTTCCTCAGTCTCAAGAGTGTGATCTCTTGGCCCATGGTCTTCTAGAGTTTAATCCTTATAAACCTACTAGAATGTGGCTTTTGTTTCTCCCTTCAATGGACCTAACTCAGGTGTTCTGCACTATACTTCTCTGCCGCAGTTCTTTAATTTCTTCAGGGATATGTTGTTGTTGTGGCAGCTGCTGCTGCTGTTGTTGTTGTTGGCAAGGATACTTTTGGTTCTTCAGTCTCACCAATGTAGGTAATTCCTTATGTGGAAACACTCTCTCCCTGTGCAGATCAGCCAGTGACTCATCTACAACTTGTGTAAGAGAATTGCCTGAGGTACTCAGAAGTTCAAGAACTTGCCAAAGTCATATAGATAGCAAGCAAGAAAGCTGGGATTTGAGCCCCAGTCCTCTGGCTCCAAACTCACCATTCATTTCAGTACCCCACATGTAACTCAGGACATGATGATGCTCACTTTGAGCTACCAATGGGATATTCCAGTAGTGATGTCCTGATAGATGGTCTCCAACAAACTTGGAGATATGAGTGGAACCCTGGAAAGAGATCAGAGTTAAAGATAGGTGACCTAGTTGGGATCTGCATCCATTGCAGATAACTTCTTAATCAATGAGGTCACAGATCCTTCTGAGTACTTGAGTGTTCATCAAGGTCACAGTTTAGTAAAGTTTCCAAGGGAGAAAATGTACAGAGAAGAGAAAAGTGGCCAAGGACAGAACTTTGAAAATCCATTACCTTAAGTAGGTACTATTAATTGAAGGTTTAGGAACCCTTTTTTAAATACTTTGATAACTACTTCAATATGATTGATCTCTTTTGTACTATGAATTTTATCATTTATTGAAAAACACATTTTCAATCAAGAATCTATAGACTTCATCAGACTTCCAAGAAGGTTGTGAACCCCTGTGTAATGGAGATGAAAAGTCAGACAAAGGGAGGCTAGAAAGGTAAGAGAACTAGGAGAAGACAATGCACCTGCAGGTAGGAAATAGTATATAAGATATAGGGCATCTAGTATTATCAAATGTTGTAAAGTGGTTGATGAGAATGAGGACTTCCAAAATGTCACTGGATTTGAGGATTAGGACATCATCGGTGACCCTTGATGGCATAACTGAAGAGTAACCCTTAAAAACATGATGCTGACTGAGCCATATTTCAAAGGCTTCAGAAATGAATGAATGAATGGGTGATGCAGAAGTAGAGGCACCTAGAGTATGAATCTTTTACAGAATTTTGCACTGGAATTTGCCATGGGATAAAATTGAACATGTTAGAAGGATTAAGAGTAAGCTTTTCTTGAATTGGGTAAAGCAAAGCATGTGGAAAGAGAAATGCTGAAGTCACATTAAATGTGTCCATAGATGCCAGAGCAAGATCCTGATGGGGATATAACAGCCTAGTATAGAGTCATGAGAACACTTAGAACATAGGATCAGAGGGTCGTAGATCTAGAGCCCAGACCTCAGAGACCAACTTATAGAAGAGGAAAATGATGTCCAGAGAAAAAATTTTCTCAAGGTCACACAATAACAAAAACTATAGTCAGGACTGGAACCCAGTTCCTCTGAATATAAAATGAGTACTAGTCCACTTATCCCCTATACTACATTGCCTCCCTTGTTATTAAGGAGTAAGGATGCTTATTGCTTTGATATAGGAAGGAAGGGAGGAGGAGAATATCCATGAGAAGGCTGATAAATTTTAATCAAATACAGGGATTTGTGGATGTACTACATCCTTTCACATGCAGAAGAAGTCAACAGACTTAAAGACAATTTGTGGTTCCAGAAAAGCCCCCTTGTTTGATGAAGGTAACCCAAAGTCAGGCCAGATGTGGTAGTGCAACATAGAGGAAACAGACTGGTGCCAGGGAACAAATGCAGAGCACCAGCAATTCTCAGAGCCAGCTTCAGATGGGAGGATGTTGGGCAGAGCTCAGACAAAGTGAGGGAAGCCACTGGGGTCTGCTTCTCATTCCATTTTTTCTAAGCAAAAAGGCGGTCCAAGGACATAATCTAAACAGGTGACAATTCTGTCTAGTGCTGAATTAGAGATACACAAAGAAGAAAGAAGAATAGAGGAGAAATAACACTGGCCTGGGAGTCAGAGGGCCATGGTTCAAATCCTACCATTGATGCTTTCTGGCTCAGTGATCTTGGGTAAGTCATTTAACTTTTCTGGGCCTCAGTTTTTTCAGCTGTGAAATGAGGGAACTTGATAGCCTCTGAGATGCTTTCTTCCTCTAGATCTGAAGGACCCCAGAGCCCAGCCAGTCTAACCCCCTCAGTTTATAAATGAGGAAACTGAGATTCAGTGCAGTAAAGGCACTTTCCCAGGACCAAGGCTGTCTTATTCCAAATCCAGCCCTCATTCTATTGCACTGGACTATCTCTAGAAGCAGCTGCTACCAACTAACAGTCAGGAAATCTGGGATGAATCCAAAAATATACACACAGTTAGGGTAGGGTTAAAGTAGAATGAATGAACCAATAGTTGATGTCCAATTATTTTTGTCCCAAACCAGAATGACTAGGTTCTCAAATATACTTTGTTTCACCAGCCTTAACTCCCAGGCTTGACAGCATTCATTTAGAGGATAAAATATGATGTGTTTGTTTAAAAATATGTTGTCGTGTTGTCATGTTGGTCTGACAAGGTCTGCCCTACTTCTACCTCTCCTAGGAGCAATGGTGTGCTCCAAGATTGAATGTGTGCTCACAGGGATGCTTTACATTTAAAGGGCCCATGCCAAGGAAGCCATGTGGGAGGTGGCAGACAGGCAGCCAGCAACATTCTTGAAGGCCTGTCCCTCTCTCCCTGTCTTCTCAGTTTACCAAGGCTTTCTGAAATTTGACCACTATAAATGGATCCCTTTGATTTTAGGAATCTAATTTCTTTTAAAATTAAAATGTCCTGTCAAGGGCTAGCACATTAAAGCAGTCGCTTGTTAATACCTAAGGCTGGATTCGATTATCAGATCATTTCAAAGGGAAGCTATCTGAGAACTACTCTTTGCCAAAGAAAATGCACAGTAGCTTAGTTAAAGATACCCATCCCTTAGACATGCCTTGCACAGTCCAGGATTCAGGGCAGCAGCATGACTAAGCATACACAAAGCAAGTAGCTAACAATGCAGCAACTCATGGGGAGGATCCCTGAATTCAAGAAAGATGTTGGTATAATGGATAGGTCCCAGACCTGTAGTGAGGAGACTCCCCAACAGAAGAAACATTTGGGTTAAGCATGTTTTCTCTTCTTTCATCTTGTGGGCTAATAGGCCACTATTTTCTCTGGGTCATACATAGCATAACTTCATGAATGTACTTGCCAAAGTATAACATCTCTTGTCCTTTCCTTCTCTCTTCTGCAAGAGACTTGGATCATCACTCCAAAAATAATTGTAGCTTCTGTCAAAGTTGATATCATGACATTTATTAACATTGAAGATGAGCAGAGTGCCCATCCTGAGTTAACTGCCACCTGTCAATGTTACGCGAGTACTGGTCATCTTTACACCAATTATGAGAACTACCCTATCACAGGTCTCCCTCCAGACAATAGGGACCTAGCTGTAGGACAAATTGGAATCTTCAATAAATACCAAAGCTAAATTACCTCAAATACCATCCTAAGTGTGAAAAAGTTTGTCTGCCAGGCTAGGGTCAAGGACTAAGACCAATAAACAATCAGAAAAGACATGGGCATAGGCCCATAACATCTGGTCAATTACTACTCCTAAATCTTCACAGACACCTGAAAATTGGGGGACTTACTGATAAGGACTCATGTCAGAAGTGGAGAATTGTTTTACATGTGAGCAAAAGCAATCCAGCCATGTATATTTCCAAAGACATCCTGAGATCCTTCCACAAATTCTGGTACTTGTATCCATATGGGAAAGGCTGGCAGAAGAACAAAACAAAACTCCTGTAGGCCTAGGAGAGTGTGTCCATCATCTGGAAGCTCCTGAGGAGGTCTTGGCAGCTCTTTCACTCCCTGTATTAAATCTCCATCCAAGTTCTGGCTGACTATAATTCTCTGTTCAATAATTTATTGGAGGACATATCCTTCAATAATTTCCTTTACAATGTATGTGAGTTATGTGTTGTTTTGCTTTTACCTTTTGTGCCATGAAGGTTAACTCTTCATTTAGAGAGCATTAATTGCTAAATGTTAGACAATGAGGAGAAGAGACAACATTTCTCCAGGCTTTGGAATGAGTCCCTTGGAGCTAGAATGTTTTATCCAGCTATAGTGCTGGTTCTCAGCACTAACTACCATGTACATTATTCTGTTGTTCAAAATATTCTCTTCATCTGGATAGAAAGTTGTATCCCAGAACTTGGAAACTTAGGATTGCTCAGGATAGGTACTAGCCAAGATAGCACCTTTTTCTGGTTAGAAGGCAAGATTCTGCGATCACACTGCCCAAGAAATCCCCTTCAGTCTAATTAGGAGGAAGAAGATCAGGAACAATAATCAGTAAGCAAGCACTTATTAAGCTCCTACTATATGCCAGGCATCGGGTTAATTCCTGGAGGTACAAGAATAAATGTGAAACAGTCCCCGGCCTGAAGGAGGTTAAACTCTATGAGTCAGCATCCATGAACTTCCCTCTGAGCCATGTGGCTAAGTCTGCATAACTTATCTTTAATTGTTTAAATTTAAAACAAAAACATCTTTGTTGATATCTTTTTTTTACATTGTCTAAATTTTTCTCAGTATCTTTTGTCTCACCTCTAAGAGAACCACCCATTTAACAACATATTTATGAAAATTTTAAAAATAGAAGAGAAAAAACATCAGCAACTGATCATGACATTGAAAAGGTCTGAAAATAAAAGCAATTCCATACTCATGGAACTCTGACCTTTGCAAAGGAATAGAAAGGATATCTTCTCATATCTTTTCTTTGGGGCCAGGCTTGTTCTTTGGAATTCAATTATGTTCCATTGCAGTTGCTGATCTTTCCATTTGCATTGTTAGAATCACTGTCTGATTGTTATCCTGACTCCATTTACCTTGCTTCACACGATTTCATGCCAACTTTCCTGTGTTTCTCTGTATTCTTCATAGGTGTTGTTTCTTACAGAACAGCAATATTTCATGATATTCATGAGGTACCATTTGTTTAGCCATGCCTCAGTTGATAAGTGTCTTCCTTGTTTCCAGTTCTTTGCATGGCTCATGAAGCTTCTGTGTGTTCCCCAAGATACTCTTTCATTGCTCTTGCCACTTCATCTTTTGGGGGAAGGAAGGTCTACCCTTGTGTCTTCTTTGTTCTCAGAGAAAGAAGAAGAAAGTGATCTAGGGTATCCTCCTTTGGCTCACTTGGGAAAGCACACGGACCTTGGCTTATGTTCTTGTCCAAAGGCAGCCTAATAAAGAGTAGTAAAGAAGCCCATAAATTCACAGAAGGAGAAAAAATTAAGAAAGAGTCAGCAACAAAACCGGTGGTTTCCAATCTCTGTATAGCATTGCCCAAAGTATGGGTAAAAGGCAAGATTAGCCACAGATCCTAATGCAAGGCCAGCTTGAGATCACGAGTGGCATTTTCCATTACCAAGGATATTCACTGTAGTTAGAGAGGCTAGCATTGTATCTACAGCAAAAAGAGCTTTCTAATTGATGATGGGCAGCTAAATGACACAATGTATCACAAAGCCCTGAGTTCAAGCCTTGCCCACACTCTTAAGGGCCTAGATATGTGGCTCTGGACAAATGACTTAACCTCTCTCAAACTCAGTTTATAGTCTGTAAAACAGCAGGACCTCCCTCTCTGAGTTGTTGTGAGTATGAAAACAGGTAACGTATGTTCATTTCTTTGAAAACTTTCAAAAGGCGTGTGAATGTCGGGGATTATTACACCTCCTGTATATACCTAGTTATTTAGATGTTATGTCCTCCACTAGAATGTGAGTTTCTAGATAGCAGTGATTGTTTCTTTGCATCCTCAGAGCTTAGCCCAGTGGCCTTAGCACAGAGCTTAGCACAGTGCCTGGCACACAGCAAACAACACCTAAGCAATCCTTGTTGATAGATGGACTAGCTTAGTCAATCTTAGATGGGGTATTCTATGTGTTCCTGTCTGTGGATGACTTTGTTCTTATTGTAACAAGACTTAAGGCATCACGCAATCTCTTAGATGGGCTTTGCAAATCACTCCCAAGACCTTCATCTAGCTATCTAATACAGGAAAAACCAAGCAGATGAAGAATGGCAATCATCCAATCATTTCAACACAATTGGACGGGTAACCCATAAAGTTCATTTCCCTGTTGATGTTTTGTACAGACACTGCAGGTGACCAGTGACCTGGACTCAGATATAACAAGAGGAGAGCCTGTTGAACTGCCTTAGGGAAATTATTCGGTTCTCTTAGTGATTGCAATGTTCCCTCCAAAATAAAAGCCAATTTTTTAGCAGCAATATTCTTCTGCATTGCTACTATCTTGGAATACTACAGTCTCCAAATAATTTATATTGAGGACCACACAAAGAGCAATCAGGAGGCATGAGTAGGCTTCCATAGCAAGGAACTAGACAAGAGAAATAGCAAAAATTATATGATTAAGGAAATGTCTGACTGATTAAAAATGAGCCAGCCAGATGAGAGTAAAAATTAATTATGGACAGCATTTTGGATCATTGATAACCATATAAAGCCAAGAATTCAAGAGGAAGGCTGTCAGTATGTTGGGAAGACCCTTCACATCCTGCACACATTTCTGAAAGGATATGAACAAGTCCTCTCACAGGATAGACAGATATTTTTTGTGACCTGCATTTCTGAAGGAAAGTGCCTCTCCTTCACTGGCAACAGAGATTCATGAAGACATCAAAGTCAAGTGTCACTGAGATTTAATGAAATTAGATATGCAATTGGAACATGACTCTGTAATAGAATGCATTTTCCAAAATGAATAGAGTAGGAAAAAGAGAAGGATAATGGAACAGCATTGTATATTAAGAAGATATACACATGTGAAGAAATCCAAGAACCAGGAATAGGAGTAAAGATTGCCCAAAGGCAGAAAGAGAAGTGATACTGATCACAGATACGTGGATCTGATTCTCACCAACAGGCAATACCTGTTTGCCTGGGTAAGAATGATTGGAATCCTTTGGGAAAAAGGGTGTGGCGAGAGAAACATATCACTCCATCTTAGAATTTGTGAAGGGGGAGAAGTTGAGGCATAGTCTGACATGTACCTCAATTTGGGAAGAAAAAATTACAGTGATAAGAGAAAGTGCAAACGGTATCTCATGGTTTGTAATTTCGTATTATAAATCAATATGAGAAAATCTCAAGAATAAAATTGTGAGCAAGGATATAGGACGTTCTCATGAAGAAAAAGAGGGAGGCCTTGTCTAATTCCCAAACAACCTACTTTTATTGTTATTAAATGAGGAAAATGGATGTGAAGTTCTGTTATAGCAGAGAAATGAAAGTGCATTATGGTCCCCTAGAAATGACGTCAGGAGTGTCAAAGTTCAGAATGAGTTGAGGCTCCAAATAAATATGAAGGCTTTGCTTTAAAATGGATTGGGAGCTAGACTGATGAAGAGAGAGATACCAAAGAAGAGTAAGAGCCACTACATGGGCCCCCAGGGAGAAGGAGCACTGATGACAGAGAAGACAGAATCACTCAGTCCTCATTCACTTCTGTGTTTTCTGCCATGGAGAAAAGTATTTGAATAAAAATGGCTAATAGGGAACTGATACCTGAGATAATTAGAGAAAGGGAGAGAACACCTAACTGCCCTTGGTAAGTTCAAATCGCCAGTCCCAAATGAACTATATCTTCAGGTAATGAAAGAAATGGGAGAAATGATTACTTAGTCATTATCAATGACCTTTCAAAGATCTTAGAGAAAGGGAGATACTGCCTGATTGGAGAAAGCAAAATACAACTGATTTTAAAAAGGCGAAGAGAACGGAGTCTGCTTCCTATAGACCAGTGTGCTGGCTAGGAAGTGCAGTGGCTAGAGCACTAGATTAGGGGCCAAGAATACTTGATTTCTAGTTCTTCCCCAGCCATGTGGCCCTGGCAAATTCTCATCATCACTTTCAGCCTTAGTTTTCTCATTCGTAAAATGGGAATAATAAAAGCTCCTGCCTCACAAGGGTGCTGTGGTAATCAAGTGAGCTAATGTGGAAAAAGTGTTTTTCAAGCTTTCAAATGGCATCTGAATGCTAGCTATTAATATTATCACTATTGCTGTTGTTTGGAATTTTAAAAGCATATTAAATGAATGCTTAGCAAGCAACAAGAGTGGTCAAAGTAGCTGTGATTTTATCAGGAAGAGGGCAAGAAGAATTGATCCCATTTCTTTTTTGACAGGGCTACGCAATTGGGAGATGAGGGGAACATGGCCACTAAAGCTCAGCTGGATGTTAGCAAAGCACTGGGCTAAAGTTTTTAGGTTATTCTTTTTGGGGGGGCATGAAGAGATATGAACTAGGTAATAGTGGAAAGTGGGTGAATCGGGGACAGGCTAAAAAATCAAAGAGTATATATCAATGGCCCATCTTCAAGCCCTAACCTCCCTCCTCACCACTAATCTCACATTTCCAACTGCCTATTGGACATCTTGATGTTAACTGTTAGGCTAAAATTAGCACAAACAGCAGTGATCCATATTTTGTTGCATCTCAGATTCAAAGGTTTCGTTGAGTGCACAATCATCTGCAAACAGAAAATCATGAACCAACATTCCCTCCACTTTGGTCTTGGCTTGGAGCCTTTTCAAGTTGAAGAATTTACCATCAGTTGACCTTGATGCCGTGTTCATCCTAATTGAAATCAGTGGTCAGCAGAAGCAATACAAGAACACTCTCGAGGTCTCCCTCAAGAACTTTGGAATTGATTGTGTGAAATGGGAAACATTGGCGCAGGACCACTCAGCATGGCGTGCCTTCATTAGAGAAAGTGCTGTACTCTATGAGCAAAGCAGAATTGAAACAGCTACAAAGGAAATGCAGGATACACAAATTTAGAGTATCCACCCCAAATATTCACATGGACTATTTGTGCCCAATCTGTGGTAGAGTATTCCAAGCTCACATTTGTCTGATCAGCCACAATCGGACACATTGGAACTTGACTCTAACATAGTGATGTCATTTCAGTCCTCTTTGCAAACGAAGAACAACAACCAACCATTCAGACATCTTGAACTGGATGTGACAAAGATAGCCTCATCTCACTATATCCAAAGTTGACCTCATCATCTTTCTCCCAAACTCTACCATCTTCCTAACTTCCCTATTACTGGCAGGAGAAACATCATCCTCTAGGTTCCCTGGGCTCCTAACCTCAATGTCATCTTCACCTCCTCCTCCTCATCCCACACATCCAATCTATTGCCCAGTCCCATCATCCCTACCCTTCCAACACTTGTATATGGCCCCTTGTTCCTCTGACACAGCCTCCAGTCTAGTATACACCCTCATCAACTCACATCTTATTTGTTGCAATAACCTTCTGGTTGGGCTGCCTGCTTCAATTGTATCTCCTTTCTGGTTTATGCTCCACTATGCTGTAAACGGGATTTTCCAAAAACATCTCCCTAACCATGACATCCCCTTACTTCATAAACTCTAGCAGTTCTCTGTTACCTCCGGGATCAAGTATATAATGCTGTGTTTGGCTTTAGAGCCTTTCCTAGCCAGCCCCATTCCTACCTTTCCAGTCTCTTCACACTTGACTTTACTCCCCTCCACATAGAGATTAGTCAGCTTGCCTGGGGTCTGGTCATATGGCTCATATGAGAAAGTTGGGATAAACCTTGAGGCTTCCAGCCTCAGGTCAGTCCTTGGTTCACTATGACACATAGTCATGCATATAGTGGTTTCTTTATAAGTGCCTCTTAAGTTGAATTAAGACCCAGAATATACAAGGAGGGGAGTGAGTGAGTGAGTGAGTGAATGAATGAATGAAAAAAAACATTTATTAAGCACTACTTATTAAGGTCCTATATGCCAAGCAGTAGGCTAAGTACTGGGAATATAAATAGAAAACATGAGTCAAGGAACTCACATTCTGATTGGGGGAGGCAGTCCATTAAAAAAGAGGTCAGCTGCAGGGCAGATGGAAAGGCCCAAAAGTGCCTGTTCAGTGACAGGGAAATGGTAAGACTGAAGGATGCTTAGGGAGGTCCCTTGGAGAAGTAAGGAGAAATGAAAGGTAAAGGTAGAAACGCCTGGAAGAGCTAGCAAATGTGGAGAACACACCTACTGGGACCTGCACACTGACTGGCCTCTAAGGTTTCCAAGCATGTTTAGTCATTATGCAAATGTGAGCACCAGAAGGCCAAACCTCAAGGACTTTTGTTTCTGGCATCGACATGAAATATCTGAACTTCATAAAAACAGATCCAGTGGTTGTGAGTATTGTTGTTCAGCCTGTCATAATAAGTGATGTTTCTGCTCGTCTAAGGAACAGCAGGAGGGTTCCCTCTGGATTGTCTCATAATACAGAGAGCACTGAGGATGGAAACATAATGTGGAGTTATCCATCAGCTTCTTCTCATTGTTTATTAATGGCTGCTTTGCTCTTTGCATTATTTAGTCCATTTTTTTAAAATCTTGAATTTGTTTAAAGTTGGCAATTCTGATGCCATTGAAAACATCTGCATGCAGCTGAAATGACCTCCTGGCATACCCAAGATTTTCAACTATGAGAAAGAAAATGGGAAAATCGTCCAAATTACCATGGGAAAAGAGGCATGGAAAGCACAGAGATAGCCACCAGGCCCATTAAATGAGCAGAAATCTTGCTAGGATGGCCCAAAATGCACCTTTAAATTCATTTTGAAAACTATTCTCCTCCTCTCGCAGCTGCTACCCTTTCCATTTCCTGCCAGGATAACTGCTCTCCTTGAAAAGCTACCCAGAATCCTCCTCTCTGGAGATGGAGCATCACCCCCGGCTTTCGGGATCAGCCAGAGCTCAAGAAGCATCACAACATCTGTCCTCTCTTGGGTTCAGATGTCTCCACTGTGCTCTGTGCTGATGCACTCTAACACTTCCTCCTGTACAAATGCTACAAGGCCCTCTTCTTCGCAAATAAGATTGTTCCTTCTGCTTTCTTCCATCACTGATTTTTTTCTTTTGCAGAAAATATAGTAAAGCCTGTCCATCTTAGTCAGGTTACCCCAATTCACAAAACTAAATTTGCTTCTTCCTGTCCCCAAATCAAGCCTCCACTCCAGTGCCTCAACTCTTCCTCTTCTTTCTTTTAAACCTTAAGGTGCTATGTGAATATTAGCTGTTTGGCAATAAGTCACCGACAAGCATTTATCAGTGTGATGTTCTATGTGATGGACACTGGACTAAACTCCATTATGATTACTACTATCTTCTTCATCATCATCATCGTCATCGTCATCATCATCGTCATCGTTGTCATTGTTTAGAGGCACATATGTTGCGCGTATGCATGCATGCAACTGGATATGAGGCAGCTAGATGGTGCAGTGGATAAATACCAGGTCTGAAGTCAGGGAGACCTTAGTTCAAATCCAGTCTCAGATACTACCCTGTGACCCTGGTAAGTCCCTTGCCTCTGTTTGCCTCAGTTTCCTCATCAGTTAAATGAGCTGGAGAAAGAAATGGCAAACCACTCCAGTATCTCTGCCATGGAAACCCCAAACAGGGTCACAAAAAGTCAGACACAACTGAGACAACTGAGCAACAACCAAATTCCTTCCTTTAGACTCTCTCCTTATACAGAAACATATCATTTGCCAATTTCTGTTATATATAAATAGTAGCTTCCATTGGAATGCTAACCAATGCTGTCCACCTGCCCAAGAGAGCTGCAGCTCTTACTGATTTTACTGAGATATCCCAAGCTGTGAAAGCCTCTCTCACACACCCTTTCCTCCCATGGAGCCACATCTGCGTAAGACCCAACTCCACTCCTCCTTGACCTCTGGCACTGATTGGAAGGAGATCATTAGGAGTAATCACTGCAGGAGCCACTGGACTTTCTACTCTGCCTGCCCCTCCTTTCTCTCCCATCCTGGAAGAACACTCTCAAGAGTTTCCTACACACACACACACACACACACACACACACACACACACCAGTGAACCCAGCAATTACCACAACCTTCCCCTTGCCCAACATCCTTCTGATTTCCAGGAGCTTTTTCTTCCCAGGCCCCATCCTCTGATTGCAGACCCACTGATTTATTCCCCTTCTCCAATCACACAACAGATCCAACTCCTCTTTTTAAACCTGATGCCCTTTATAATACTCACTGATGATCCTTAACTAGATGCATCACTGCTCTAGGACTGGGCCTACAGCCTTTGGGAAAATGGACTATTGAGTCTTTCTCCCAGTGAGCAATGAGCAATAGACTCAAAGCACTGTAGGAAATTGAAGTCCTAGGGACTACTGTCTTTGGTAAATGGCAGCTGCATCCCCAATTTCAGAGGAAACTGAGCTACATGGGAAATAGTCACTTCCTGAGGATCAAACAGCTAACAAGTGTAGGAGAAAGGGATTCAAACATAGATGTCCTGATTCTAAGAGCTCTTTGTTGTTACTAGTTTCATTGTTCAAAGACATTATTGATTATGTAGGCCATGCCACTGTTTATCTGGGAAGGTGCATTAATTTTGCCAAGTAATAACTGATTATTTTCCCTGTTAAGACCATTGCTGAAGTGTTAGGTTCCATCACGGGCATCATATTTTAGGAAGTATCCACTCACCAATGGATACTCTCCAAAGGACATCAGCCAGGATGGTGAAGGGCTTTGAGTCCATGAGTCTGAGTTGGAAAACTGGTGGTATTTGGCCTCAATAAAAGAAGACTCAGAAGGATCCAGAAAGCTGGCTTCAAGTGTTTGAAAGGCTAGATTGTAAAGGACCCATCAGACATTTTCTGTTTGGTGCTAAAGGATGGACCTAGGAGCAGCAAGTTGAATGTACAAGGGGAAAGATTTAAACCTGAGCTAAGGAAAAACTTTATGAACAGAGCTGCCCCAGAGAGGAGGAAGCAGCCTGGGCAAGTGGTGGACTGCCCCTCTTCTAGGAGAGGCTAGAGGACCAGTGCGGGTGGGGGGTGTTTTATTAAAGTGTGAGCATGGACTGGACTATGTCACGAATATCGCTTTCACCTTAAAAATTCTGTGATTCTGTGGAGAACCTACTTTGAATTTTTCAAATATAACCCTTAGTTGCATGTATCTGTGTTCCTTAGAAGATTATATGTAAACCATTTGCATGAGTGCATGAGTCTCTTTCACTAGTCTATTTTCTTTCAGACATCTCTTAAGTGATAATGTCCTCCAAGATTTTGTCTTTGGCTTTTTTGTCTCTACATTCTTCTTGAAAATATAATTCACTGCCATAACCTCAATTATCACCCCTTTCCAGATCACTCCCAAATGAAAAGAATCAGTGCCATTCTCTTTCCCAGAGCTCCAGTCCCACACTCCCAAGTTGCAGCTGGAAATCTCCATTTTGATCCTCTGCTAGCACCTCAAACTCTCCGTGTCCAAAATTGAACTCATCATCTTCCTAAGAAAAAAACCTGTCCCCTACCAACTTACTGATTTCTATGATGGAATCGCTGACTCCAATAAATTGTCATATTGTCTCCACTCAGATTTTCTACTATATCTTCTAACTATCTCTACTTTCCTTCCCTTTTACATTCTGGCCTGCTCTCTCATCTGCCTGCCCTACATACCTACTGCTTGCCCACATACATCCACCTATGCTTTTCCCTCCCTTTTAAGAGTCATCTTTCCCCATTAAAATTAAGACACCTTGGAAATGGAGGGGATGATCATCAATTGGGGAATGGTTGAACAAGTTGTGGTATATGATTGTGATGGAATACTATTGTGTTCTAAGAAATGATGAGATCGATGATCTTAGAGAATGGGGAAAGACTTGCATGAAATAATGAAGAGTGAAATGGGCAGAAGCAAGAGAACATTGGAAACAGTTAATTGCAATATTGTTCTAAGAACAACTGTGAACAATTAGTTACTTTGAGTATTATAAATACTCAAATCAACTACAAAGGACCTATGAATGAAGATGCTCTCAATCTCCAGAAAAAGAACTGATAAATAGAAGTATGCATAATATGGTTTATATATATATGTATGTATATATACACATACACTATACATACATATATACATATCTAATACTGGCCTTCTCTCGTAAGGGGTGGGGAGGGAAGGAGAAACAAATTAAAAGTGCACAGCAGAGAATAAAGTAAAACTCAGAAGGATGAACAGAAAAACAGGGTAGCTTTGGAAATTATGTGTAGCATTTATTACATTAGTTCCTCAAAAAAAAGTAACGAGCATGAAATGAAGATTCAGGATTTCATATTGAGTCCTTTTGTGTTGTGCTGTGTTCATGGAAATTTTTTTTGCCTTTTTGTATTTAAGTTCAAAATGAATAAAAAATTAAAAAGAACTAAGATAAAATAATTGAGAGTACGGACCATTTTGTTTGGTTGGTTTTTTATTACTAGGACTTAATCAAGTGCCAAACATATACTATGTGCTTAGTAAATGTTTTCTCCATCTATCTGTCTGATTATTTGTCTATCTAAGGCAACAGAATACAGTTTCCCCTGAAAGGGTCCTAGGATGAATACAGGAGAATTGAGTCTCTGTTCCGCTTCTGGATATAATCAAGGCAACCTCACTTTTCCCATTTGCAAAGTAGGCATGAGAATACTTGCACTGCTCACTTCAGGAAGTCATTGTGTGGAAGTGCCTTGTGAAATGTAAAGCATTATGTGCATGTGGCCACTGCATGTCCCAATTAGTTCTCCTGGGATCCCTTTCCTTGGCGTAGAGGGGACCCTGACCTCTCTGAAGTTATGCTGGGGGAGCACAAGCTCTGGAAGTTTCTGTCATACTGGAAAGGCCTTGATTACCTTCCTGATAGAGCACTCCAAGGTTCCCAGGACAAGCCTGTCTAAGGCAAGAGTGACTCAGGCAGAACTACGTGCTGAATTAGTTGGCCCTAACAACCCCTGAAATAAAGAAAAATGAAAAGTTGCCTTCAGTCTTGTGAGCATACCCTTTCCCTCTCCCTTCTACAATGAAAGTTCCAGACAAGGAAGCAGAGAATAGCAAGAATCAAACAGATGTTAAGCTGTCCATTAACAAGGATTTCACTGTTGTACCCCTAAATGTGTGATTGGTATTCAATGACCAACAAATGGACATGCTACTGAAAGAAATTAATCATAGTCTTTGTGACATTCTTTCTATAAATGAAACCAGAAGAAAAGAATGAAGGTAAAGCAAAATGGCAAGATAGCTCGAAGCCCTCCTGGAAAGGTTCAGAAAAGGAGACAGTGGAGCTGGTTTTCTTGCCCATCCAAAGACAAGGTAAACCATCATTTTATAGGACACTTGGTCATGTCCTACTGAATTGTTCTTAATGAATGTTTGCATTAAGAACCCCAGGAAGGTTATGGAATTTGGATCCCCACATCTACTGCAAAGGATGAAGATCATTTCTATGAAAACTTCAGAAGACCCTCCAAATTAAATCAATGCATGTATTAGTGTTCAGTGACTTCAAAGCAAAGCAGGACATAGAGGAAGCCAGCAAAATATATGTCAGGAAACATGACTCAGGACTAGAAAATGAAGGAAGCCAATATCTTGTATAGGCAACTATATTTATTTATTTATTCATATTTATAATAAAAACTTTTTTAAGAATACAAAGTGGGCATTGGGCAGTGCCAAAGAACGTCATCCCCCCAAAATGGACTTGATTATATTGTGCCAGGTAAGAAATAGCAGTTGTTAATACTCATAATAACAATATTTATATAGTGCTTTAAAATTTGCAAAACATCCTGCAAATATTATCTCATTTTATCCTCACAATCCTAACACACAGGTGTTATTATTCTTCCAATTTCCAGATGAAGAAACCGAGGCTGACATGATTCACTGATTTGCTGAAGATCATATAGAGTCATTTTTAATCATCTGGCTCTCTACAGACAGAAGAGTTACTTGTTAGAACAAAGACTAACATCAATGCCAAATTAGAAGAAATGACAAAACAGAATATAAGCTCAATGAGAGGAGGAGATGCTTCATTTTATTTTGTCTTTGCATCCTCCAGAACCCAACACAGTGCTTAGTGAAAAGGAAACACTTCCAGGAAATGCTTGCTGATGAAGTGAAATCAAGGAAAGTATGACCTGATCATGTGACCACAGACAGATCTGAGCACAGATTAGGGAAGTTTAGCCAGTTTAAAGCCAACACAACAAGGAGGCTCCAAGAGCCTTGGAACTACCTTGATCTTCCCTCGTGGAGAGATGTGGTATCCAAGGGCAATACTCGTTCAAAATAAAACTTTGTCAAATCTTATTAAATGGGATGGTGGGGATTATGAACATCTCATATACATCATCTCATAAAAGAGTAAGAAAGTAGGAAGGGCATCACAAGTTCACAGAAAGCTTCATGCAAATTCCAGTTAAGCCAGATCATCCCTAGAGCATTTAAGGATGAAAGGGAAGAAGACAAAAAATGGACAAAAATGAAGAGGTCTTGGAAGACCTGGAAGCCAAATAAGTTGGGTTATTTTCCATTGATTCCAGTGAGCACATGGTGTCTGGAATCCAACCTCACAGTCCCTGATGTGCTGCAGAATGGTGCTGGAGAAAACAAAGGCTGAAAGGAGAGCAGAACAAAGATACACAGAGCAAATCCTCGCTAGAGAGGAAGAAATATTGAGGGCTTCACAGATATATGTATGAAGCACCTGCTATCTGTCAGTCGCTGTGGTGGGTACTGGGAAAACAGAATCAAAAGTCCCTTCTTTGAAGGATCCATCTCCCACTGGAGGCAGCAAGATGGACCCAGATAAGGTAGTACACCATACAAAGTATTCACAAAGGGCACTGATAACCGAGTAGATCAGAAGAATCTTCATGGAAGATGGAGCACTTGAGTCAAATCTTGATGGGAAGTCAGGATTCTAGGAGGAAGAGGTGATTGATTTTCAAGTGATCTGGAAGGAGGATGCTACACACTTGGAATAAATCACAGATCTTATTACTACCCAAAAAGGTGATCAAGAATATGTCAATAGCTATCAACCCAGATCTCCCATGTCTACAAAATCTTTTTGAGAATAACCAATACATGTTTCAAGGGCACCCATGACAAAAGCATGAAAGGAGAATAAGAAGGTTTTTGTAAGTTATATTATATGGCTAACCGCATCTTTGCAATCACACAAAATTGACTAAGAAGCATAGAAAACAAAAAAATACAATTGTGCTTCATTTCTGTTGATTACATGTTTAAAAAAATTACTTTTGGTAAAACAAAATGCTGATGTAAAATCCCTCCTCCGTGTCAACATGCATATTTTTAATTAAATGTTTTATTAAAAACAATAACACTGAACATTAATGTAATCAAACAGACTTGTTTGGAAATGATTTATATTTAATTCAATTTATCTAAACATATGCATATGAAGTAACATAAACTTTTTTTAGTTACTCCAAGTTCTCAATTCAGGTTCTTTTCTTGTCCATTAATTCTCATTCACTTTTCTTCTTTTTTTGAAAAGACAACACACTTTTCCTCTTCAATGCTGGTTTTCTCCAAGATATCTAAAGGTTCTTTCAGATTTATGTGCATTCCTCTCATGTACCAATGTTAATTGCATTATAGTATTCTGTTACTTTAATGTACCCCAGTTGATCTAACCAACCATTCCCCTACCATTTGGACAGTTAGGTTGCTTCCAGATTTGTCTGCTTGCAATTATCCATAATGCTGTTATGAAAATCCTTGAACAGATAGCTCTTTTGTTGTTGTTGTTGCTTGTTATTTTCTGATGACACTTTCATAGTATGATCCCTACAACTTAATTATTGGGCCAAAATGTATGACTGTTTAAACTTTTATTAGGTACTGCCGGATTGATCTAACACAAGACCCTTTTTTAAATTCCTTTTTTATTAAAAAGCATGTCTTTCTCTCCCAACTGCCTCCTTTCCATTAGAAAAAGGAAAACACTGTATAGTTGAGGTTCCCAAACAAGACCCTCTATCTCCCTTCTCTGTGCTTTTGCCTTGGCTATGCCCCATGTTTGGGATGTAACCCCACTTTTACCCTGCTTCTACTCCTTACCTATTCCTCTTCGAATCCCTAAACTGTGCAGGGCTCAGCTAGAATGCCACATTCCTTCATAGGTTCCCAAAGTTGGCAATACCACCCCCGGATGTGTGCTGGAATGATGGGGGACTTCAGACACAATTGGGGGGCACTGAATAAAAATAAGGGGATGGAATAAGGGTGGAAGCATAAGGAAAGAAGAGAAGAAAGTTTTGAAAAAATGTTTGCACATTTGTTGTGTAACAGAGTTAAAGCTGTAGTGATTACACTATTTTCCAAATAAACACACAAAATGCAAGTTATAACTGATCAGTGGTCATCTGCCAAGAGGTCTTAACAAGCAAGTGTTGGCAGGTGAGCATATCATGCATTGTTGGAAAGTCCAGCATGCAGCAACAAGAATTTGTCTGTGTAATGTCTTGTTTACAATATGATGCTATATGGTTACATGACACAACATTGCATCATCAAAATTTCAATGCAGGAAAATACCCACAAATTTACAAAAAATCAATAAATTTAAGATACATTATTTTTGAAATGATGTGAATTTCAAAGAAAAATTCATTAAAGGTTTAAAGAAAGTAGATTTCCAGGGCACTGAGTAATTTTTAAAAGGGGGCAGTAGACTAAATAAGTTTGGGAACCTTGTAAATGAAGCCATTCCTGATAGTCACAATGACTTGGACTTTCTCCTCCAAATAGTCTTCTTTCTCCTTTATAGATATTTTGTATTCATCTCTTCTAAAATGAAAACCCACAGCTGGGCATAAAGGGCTAACACACTTTCCTCACTTTCTCTCCCAAAGGGTAAGGAGTCCACATACATGGACCCACCAGTTTCCATCCTAGGGGAAGACACTCCCTAAAAGAGTAGCTAGGCTCCCTTCATATTTTTCCACATGTCCTCTGGAAAGGCAAGTGCAGGACTGGGTTACTCTAGGTCATCTTCTCTGAGGGATGGAGTAGCTTCCACTGGCTCCCTCAAAAGAAGAGCTCTCAATGACTTGGAGAAGCAGCCTCTCTGAACCTCTCTAACTACTACGGTAGCTGCCAATCCTGAGAGTCACCCTGAGGAGGTTATGTTTGCACCTTAAATCAGAAAAGAACAAATACGAAAGAGACTTCAAAATCAAGATCAGATTTGTCCATGCAGGATGAGGAAAAGAATCCTTTCTTAATGATGAATGAGCCTCCTCTAGTACAAACAACTCAAAGGGCAATAACCCTGAAATTACTGGACATGAACTCAAGTATTCCCTCTGACTCCCTGTGGGCAGACCACTTTATTTCTGTGGGTCTCGGTTCCCTCATCTATGCGATAAAGGTATAGAACTAGATAACCTCTACAGCTCTATATCTCTGATCATCTACCTTTCTGTTGTGTTTTATTTTCTTTCTTTTAAGAGTAAGACAGACCTATAGTTGTCAGATGAAAATTGGAAGCAAAATATGGGAATGTGAAGGAATAAAGAACTTGTCTTTGACTTCTCCTCTTTTCTAGTTTTATTTAATTTGCCTGTTAACAACATATTCATTTTATTTCTCACTAAAACTTTTAAAATGAACCAGTACATTTTAATGAAATTAGAAATGTCTGACTTGAAAATAAAAAAAAAATAACCTTGCTTTTTTTTCTGAGAAAGCTTGGAATAGAGGTCAAGAAGTGAGGGGGTGCGCTACGGACATTGAATGCTCCATAACATGTCAGATTTTGTTGGTTTACTGGTTTTGCTTGAGAGATTTAATTTGTTACAAGGGGAGGCCAAGACTAGTAGGGGAAGGGATGAGACATATCCAGCAATTGTGGTAGCAGAAAGAAAACTGGAATCCCTCAGAAGCTGCTCCACCACAAGGGCCTGTCAGATGAGTCTGTTCTTTTCCATTGGTAATTTCCAACATAAAGGGAAGGCCTGTTCTCTTTCCTGCTTCTGGTTCCATGTTCCCCTACTAAGTTCCTAATTTCATACATTGTCAGTTATATTTTAATATCTAACTTATATAATGGAATGTCTAATTCCTTTCTCTTTTTCTCATTGCTTCTACTCCCATCCCTACAAAAATAATACCCATTTGATTGGGTGTGATAGCACCAGAAGCAGAAATGTGGCAAAATTTAAATTGGGAGAAATCTAGCTGAGACACCTGGATTCGAAAAGCAAATTATGATTGCTAGATTCACTTTGTATTGAGCTGGTCAAGCCTAATGAACTCAAAACGGCCTTATTGATGGGTCTGCAAGTCAATTAAGTGTTTATGAATTCTTCCCATACTCAGTTCTTTCATGCAATCCTAATTATTAAATTTAAGGTCCACCAAGTCCTACACATAAAAGTGAAGACCCTTGGAATAAAAACCCCTTAGACTCTCAATTGGGAAATGTGCAGACTTTGGCAATGAAACTATCTTTTAGTCATTTTTTTTTTCTGGATCATGCATTGAGGTAATGTGATTAAGTTTAGTCTCTCCATTACTTAGGTGATTATAGTATCATAGATTTAGCACTAGAAAGGGTGTTAAAAGGTCATTCTGTCCAGCCCTTTTTTATTTTACAAAGGAGGAAACAGTCCCAGAGAATTGCCTGAGGTGCCATAGGTAATAAGTGGTAGTGACAGGTTTTGAACTCAGACCCTCTAGTGCCAAATCTGGTGTGGTTGGGTGTTTCTTCCCATTGTAGTTTAGAGAGGTGGCTACGCTTAAGAGAAATTAAGGAAGTGAACCTAGGTTTCACTGATTCCAAAGCTCAGTCACCCAATTAATCAACCAACCAACAAGCATCTATTCATGACTTACCATGACAGAGATAAGCCCTCCAAAAGCTTACATTCTAATGAGGGAATTGAATTACATTCTAATGTTATGTTAATAACTATCTATGTAAAAGATATAATAAGAGGATATATAGAAGATCCCTGGAACAGAAGCTCATACAATTCTAGACTTAGTGGTGGGGGAAGGAGGCCACCTAAATGGTGGGGAAGCCCAGCCCCCTCATTACTTTTAAGTGCAAGCAAAATTATTAAGTTCTAACTATGCAGTAACATCATGCTTTCCCCTCCCCCATCCACACACATTCAGGTGTGCGTTTGAGGCAGGGGAGCCGCCTCCCCCCATTGAATATGTCTTTTCTAGAAATAAAGGGAACAGCTGCTTTTCTATGCCTGTCACAGGCCCTGGGAAGAAACACTATCATAGACCGTGGTTAGGCAGAGTTGTAGGATTTACTGGAGACATATGCCCCATTTCCTCCCTTCAACCCAAGTGTGACAGCCACCAGAGGAAAGAGGCTTTGTGTGTTATGATAAGGGTCAACCCCCTTGTTTAATGTGGAGGATAGGTATGGCCACATGGGTTATCTAAATGTAGAAATGTAGCTCGTGGGTGGTGCAGATAGATATGCTCTGCAGCCTGGCCTGCGTCTGTGGAGAAGAGAAAAAGCAAGTGCAAAGCCTTCATAGGGGAGCTAGGGGACCACTGGAAAGGGCAGGCTTCTGGAGGCTCTCTCCTCCAGTCTCTGACACGGGGATCGCATTGGAATTACATCTGTTTGCCGAAACTCAAACAGCTGACTATGGATTTTTGGTACATTTCAGTCTAGATAACTTCTCAGTTTCTGTTGTTTGCTTGTAAATAATTTTACCTGCTATTTTATAGTTGCAATGGCCTTCTCTGGCAAGGAGTAATTAAGAGTCACCAGCAAAGCAACTATCTTTCTGAACCAGAGAGATAACCAGAGACTACCATTTTAGCTCTTTCCAATTAGATTTTAAGCTCCTTGAAGGCAGGGATGGTCTTTTGTCCCTTTTCATATCTTCACCCCTTAGCACAGTTACTGGCACATAGTAGGAGCTTAAAAATGTGGATTGACTGATTACCTCTCCCCTTTTACTGTCCCTTCGCTAGTGTGCCTAGAGTCACAAGGAACATCTGAGCCTCAGTTTCTTCATCTATAAAAATGAGGGGGTTTAAGGAGATGAGCTCTAAGGTCTCCTCCAGCTCTGAATCACTGAGCCTACAAGTCTCCATTCTAGGGGAATACCCAAGGACCAGAGATCAGTACTATTAAAACCAAAATGAGCATCAAATTGCAAATTGATACTTATTCTTTTGGTCAGTAGATTCAGCAACCACCAAGCTATTGCCCCCAAAGCAGGGAAAGGGGAGATCCTGCTCCAGGAATTGCAGCAGATGCCCTTGGTAGCAGATGTCTACCTCATAGCCATCCTCCCCAGGCACAAATGGGCAGCTTCTCTTTGGCCTGAATGGATGCATTAGGGAAGCTCCGCCCACCACTGTACCATGCGCTGGAAAGTTGAGCAGTAGTCCTACAAAATGCATGAGCTGCCTTTTGTGGCGTGTTGCAAGCAGTCTGGAAGAACCAGGGGATAATTTGCTTTCAATGATTAATCAAGCTGGCCCTTCCTTTTACTAATTTAAGTGTCAAGTGCAGCTACATAGGCAAGTATCACCAAGGCCTGGCCGTATTCTCATCCCATGGCTGTCTGGTGCCATCTGAACACAGAGCACAAACTGCATGAATGGTTCATTGGCTTCCCAAGCTGGCTGTCTTTTTTGAAAGAGTGAATCATATTCACTCCTCCAACCATCAAAAGAACTTGCTACACTGGTGTTAACCATTTCATCTTACTGAGAAAATGCTGAGTGTATGATCCTAGCCTTCCATAGCTATAAACAGTCTCAGTTCTATAATGTTTGTGAAGGAAGAAAGGAAGGAAAGGAAGGAGAGAGGGAGGGAGGAAGGAAGGAAAGAAGAGAAGGAGGGAGGGAGCGAAGGAGGAAGGAAGAATTATCATGTCTTTTTTTGGCCTTGAGAAATCTGTTATTGGCTCCATAGTTCACTTAGCCTACAGAACATTTCCATCTTAACAAAATTTCTAGCATCATATTGTCATAGGTGATATGTTCAGTAATATCACAAAAAATAATTTTGACTATTTCAGAATAAATATGCTATATTTTTTCTGTCAGCACCATGCTTCCATTTTCTTTTAAAATTATTTCTGTCTTTTGTTTCTATACCATCTTCATTTCTAAATAGATCCCTCTCCTATTTGTCTATAAAACAAGAGTTTTTACCCTGGGTCCCATGAACTCTGGGTTTTTAAAATAAATTTTGATAACTATATTTCAGTAAAATTGATCTCTTCTGTAGTCCTATTATTGTATTTTTTAAAATGCTTCAGGTTGAGCAGAGAGTCAAAAGGTTCCAGGCCACCAAAGAGGTGAAGAGCTCCTGCCTGGTACAGAGCCACCCATTGCACCAAAGGTCAAATCAGGAAGCAGAAAGAATCTCAGCCTGACCACCTCTGCATCTGCAGGCCCCAGCGCCCGCCATGTTCCATCCCCAGAGCTCCTGACCTCTGCGAGGTGGAAAAGGGGGACATTTCCCTTTTCTTCTTCAGGACAATGCTCTATCATTATAATTGCATACATGCCGGCATTTTCAACAGGCACAGGTGTCAACCTAAACGCAAACTCACAATTGGAATTTCCCAGCACAAAACAATAATTAAAAAGGCTTTTGAAATAAAAAAAGTTTTCACAGAGGTACTTTGAGCCATTCATGCAAGCAGGTTCAAAGAAAGGGAACAATGAGGACCTGGAAGTTCTTCTAAAATGAGAGTGTGAACCATTTTATCTCCAGCAGACAGAAAAATGTCATTAGAGAAAAGAATCTGCAGGCCCTGTTAATAATGAGGATGGAATGGGCTGAATGTTTGACAAGCTTGAAAATCATTCCAGTGGAGGATGGGAAATGAGCACTACACGCTGCTCAAAGTCCAGGTAGGGCCAGACCCTGAGGCATTAAGGGGCCTGATGGAGCAACTACTGAATGCAAATAATTTAGATGAAGGTTTAAAAGATAAGCACTGTGTGAACCAGAGAATTTCAGGGCTTCCAGAGACTTAAGAACTTTTCACATGTGGGAGGAGGAAGATGACAAAAAGTAATGATACAAATTGAGAATAAATATAGCTGGAAAAGGGTGTCCATGCTAGATGTAAAATCAAAAGGCAAACATTACAGATATGCACATACAACTCCCTCTATAAATACAAAGCCCAATAAAGGTCAGAATCTTTTCTAAAACTTACAGGCTTCTTGACTGGCCTGGGGGCATTGAGAGGTTAAGTGACTTGTCCAGGGTCATACAGCCATGGTGAGTAAGAGGGGAAGCTTGAACTCAGGTACTAGTGAACTCAAGCACTCAGGCACTGAGGCAGTGAACTCAGGCACTCAGGCACTGAGGTAGTGAACACTCAGGCACTCAAGTAGTGAGGTAGTGAACACTCAGGCAGTCAGGTACTGAGCTAGTGAACTCAGGCACTCAGGTACTGAGGTAGTGAACTCAGGCACTCAGGTACTGAGGTAGTGAACTCAGGCACTCAGGTACTGAGGTAGTGAACACTCAGGCACTCAAATAGTGAGGTAGTGAACACTCAGGCACTCAGGTACTGAGGTAGTGAACACTCAGGCACTCAAGTAGTGAGGTAGTGAACACTCAGACACTCAGGTACTGAGGCAGTGAACTCAGGCACTCAGGTACTGAGGTAGTGAACTCAGGTACTGAGTTCAAGTTCTACCTCTTACTCATCCTGGCTGCATGGCCCTGGACAAGTCACTTAGCCTCTTAGTGCCCTCAGGCCACTCAAGAAACCTGTAAGTTTTAGTAAAGGTTCTGACCTTTTTGTACTGAAAGAGAGGGAGATATGTGTGTATTTGTAATGTTTGTCTTTGGACACCCTTTCATATATACATATATGTGTGTGTACATGTGCATATATATGTATGCATCTGTACATGCATGTACATGTGTGTATGTGTCATGTATATGTATATATCTATGTGTGTATGTATGTGTCTATGTGTATATACGCATATGTGTGTGTGTCATGTATTATTGTTAAGTTGTTTTCGGTCCTGTCCAGCTCTTCATGGCCTCATTTGGGGTTTTCTTGGCAAAGATCATGGCCAAAACAATCTCCAGATTGTTTTACAGATAAGGAAACTGAGGCCACAGAGTGAAGTGACTTGCCAGGGTCACACAGCTGATAAGTGTCTGAAGGCAGATTTGAACTCAGGAAAATGGGCCATCCTGACTGCAGGCTGATGCTCTGCGTACTATAGCGCCACCTAGCTGCTGCACATGTGTATGTACATATAAGAATATGCACGTATGTATGTGTATTCGTTATACCTAGAGATAAATATGTACATACGTTTATACGAAGATCCCTTGTTTGCTGTTTAGTCATTTTTTCAGTCATGCCTTACTCTTTGGGGCCCTTTTTGAGGTTTTCTTGGCAATGGTACCAGAGTGATTGGCCACTTCCTTCTGTAGCTTATTTCACAGATGAGGAAACTGAGGGAAACAGAATTCAAAGAGTTGCCCAGGGTCACACAGCTAGTAGGTGTCTGAGGCAGGATTTGAATTCAGGTCTTCCTGACTCCAGCACTCTATCTACTACACCACCTAGCTGCCCCACATAGAGATATGTGTATGTGGACATGCAACACATGTCTGTCTAAACAACATTGGCTCCTGTATATGAAATGATATATACAACTATTATGGAATATGTGAAGTGGTGTTGTGTGATTGAACACATGGCACATATGTGGTTATGTATTTGCATCTGGGGGTATGTGTGTTTTTATATACACAAATAAGGAGATGCTTCATAGTGTATAGAGAACAGGCTGGAAGGTCTAGGTCCAGCGGACTTGGCTTCCAATCTGCTCTCTGGCACATAGTGGACATGTGACCACGGACAGGTCACTTAATCTCCCAGTTCCCCAGACAGACAACTCGAAAACCGTGAGTTGAAGAGAAGATGCCTGAATTGGGATCTGTTATCAATAGGGGAAATTTCTCCCTCCCTGGGTGCCTGTGTTGATGAAGTCACAGCTCAAATCCCCAGTCAGATGGATACAGACATCAATAGAGTGGGGTGTCTATTGACGTCGATATGCATTTAAATCCAGATAGACAGATATACATACATATGCACACACATATACATATATACACACAACACACATTCATCTATTCAAAAGTGGGTGTATATGTATACGTATATGTATAAGTGCATGTGTGTGTATCTTGTTGTTACAGTTATTTCAGTTGTGTCCAACTCTTTGTGACCCCATTTGAAATTTTCTTGGCAGAGATACTAGAGTGGTTTGCGATTTCCTTCTCCAGTGGGGTGTGTGTGTGTGTGTGTGTGTGTGCGCACGCGCGCGCGCGCGCGTGCGTGTGTGTACAAGAGCTCTTCTTCCCCTCTGCAATCACCTTCCACCACCCCTTGTATATTGTCTCCCACTGTAGGGTGGAACCTGCTTGGGAGCAAATGCTATTTTTGCCTTTCTTTGTATCCACTTCGCATCACTTAGCACCATCCTTGGCACACAGTAAGTGCTTCATAAATGTTTGCTTGCTGACTGACTGCATCCAGGAAACTGCCTCACATAGTGAATCAGCAACTTTTGTTCAATTTATCATCTCAAAGGGTTGCATCAGGCACTGAGAGGTCAGAATATCATAGATTTAGAGCTGGAAAAGACCCTTAGAATTCTTTGAGCCCCTCCCCCTCATTTTATACATGAGGCAACTGAAGCTAAATGAGGACTAACCATGTGTGTGACCCTGGGAAAATCGTTTAACTCTGTTTCAGTTTGTTACTGTTATCGTTCAGTCTTTTTTCAGTTGTGTCCAATGTTTGTTGACACACAGCTAATAAGTACCTGAGGCCAGATTTGAACTTAGAAAGAGTCTTCCTGACTCCAGGCCCAGTGGCCTGTGCACTGTGGTACTATCTAGCTGCCCCTGCAGCTAGTTTACTTATCTGCAATATGGTAAGAATCCACCTGCTAGAACTGTTGTGAGGACAATGTGAGTTTCCAGTTCATCCTTCATGTAGCTTGCTTGCATGTTGTCTCCCCCATTAGATCATGGGCTCCTTGAGAACTCTGCAAACCTTTCCGAAGTTCTATATAAATGAAGATGATGATGATGATGATGATGATATAACTTTCCCAGGGTCACACAGCTAATAAGTATCTGATTGAATCCAGATTTTCCTGACCCCAGAAGTCTATCCACTGTGGTCAAGCTTCCTCTCAGTTTGATGAGAAGCACACTGTTGGGAGCTACTGGACAGAAGTACTAGAAACCTTCGGCCACCGTCAAGGTTACCCCTAGCACACCAAGGGAAGCCCCTATTGAGAGTGGGAGCAGAGAAATCAGTTGCAGGGGTGCTGTCCTCTGGGTTAGGGTCTTACCCCCAGTCACACAGTGGCTGTCGGAGGCAGCTCCTCATCTCAGGTCTTCCTTGGTCTTAGGCTACTTATCTATCCACACTAGCTGCTCTTGCTGCTACTCCTCTTCCTCCTCCTCCTCTGCTTTATTATTCTCATCCCTCTGGAAAGGATCTTCGAGGCCAGGTAGTCCACATTTCCTCATTTTCCAGATAAACAACTGAGGCCTAAGACAGTTACGTAACAGCCAAAGTCACCTAGGGAGCGAGTGTCCACGATGGAATTCGACCCCGGGTCCTCAGATTCTAGAGCCCGGTGTTCTTTCCACCATACTAGGCGCTGGAGGGAGGCGCCTCAGTCTTCCACATCCTGGAGAGTTCGCTTCAGTTTACTGAATTAACACGGCACAAAGCAGCTGGCCTGCTCCTCTGCTATCACCCAGCCAAAAAAAAAGCCAATTCTCCCAATTCCGTTTATTGGATGATTTCATTTAAAAGGGAGCAATTGTTCCCTCTCAGTGTTTGCCAGCGTAAAAAAAAAGAAAGAACTGGAAAGAATGAGGCCCAAGTGAACTTCCCAGCCGCCTAAATGCTAGGCTGCAAAGATGTGATTTCCCCCTTTTGTAGGGGGAGGGATGCAGAGGGTTTTAGGACCCAGCAGGCGGCGGCAGGCGGCAGTTGTGTAGATTACTGAGAGAGTAAGAGGGTCCAGTTCAGTTTTAATTCTGTCTCTAATCTCGGCAACAGCAGCGCTTTTCCCATCCCAACCCCAGCTCGCTCGCTACCTGGCCGGAATAGCCCCGCCGCCGCCGCCGCCACTTCCTCCGCAGGCTGCCACCGGGCTCCGAGCCCCCACCCCAGCCTCCTCATCGCCGCCACCCCCGTGCCCACTTTCCCTGGCCATGGAAACCCGAGGAGAAAAAGTGGTCCCGGACGCCCGTGCCTGAGGATTCGGTGCGGAGGAGGCGCCCAAAATGAAGACCTTGATGGTGAGTCGGACCTGCCAACTCCTGGCGGGGGCTGAGACGGGACCCTGGCAGAGCAATGGCCCCTGGGGAAGGGGCCCCAGGGTTGGGGAGCGCAAGGCGCGCAGCTGCGAACCCCGGCTCCCCGGGCTCCTCAGGTTCCTAGGGACAACTTTCCACCTGCTTTTTTAATGCGTGTTTACACACACACACACACACACACGCATATCCCCGGTGCCTGCCTATGCCGTAGCTTCCAGCCTGGGGAAGAGAATATTGGGAATGTGAAACTCAGGTACATACGCTCTTCCTATGGTCCAGGGTGGGATGTCCAAAAGGCAGGTGGGAAAGAGGCAGCGGAAGAGGAAAGGGGGGAAGCGTAAGGGGAAAGGGGGAAGGGTCAGTCTCGGGGAAACGGTTTGGGGCGGGGGACAAAGAGGAAGGAGGAAGGGGCGAGAGTTCCCCGAAGACTTTCTCGGTTTTCCAGACGGGTTCCAAACTTGCAAGGAGCAGCAGTGATAGACGGAGAGGAAGATTGTGAGAGAGACAGAGAGAGAATCTGGTCGGGGGGGGGTGGTGGTGAAAAGGATCTGGAGCCAAAAGCACACACTGGGTCAGTCCTCCCTTCCCCTCTAAGGTCCCAGCTGAGCATCCCCTCGCAGCGCCTGCTACCTCCGGGTTCGGATGGCCAAGCACCACCTGCCCCCTGCCGAGAGAGCCAGGGAGCGAGAGGCGGCGGCCGCGGCAGCAGCGAGGCGAGCCGAGCCGAGCCCAGCCGGGCCGGGAGCATCCTCTGCTGTACGGGAGAGGGCTGTGCCGGCTCCCTGAGGGAGGGCTGGAGGGCAGGCGGGCAGGCTGCACACACTGAAGGAGAGCAGAGCACAGAGCAGGCGCCAGCCGCTGGAGCTCTCCCAGGTGCTGACCCCACCGGGGCGCCAGGCTCTGGAGCTCTCCAGGGTTCTGACTCCACCCTCGTCGCCCTTCGGCCGGGGGTAGAGCGAGCTGAGCGCTGTTTTCTCTCCTCTCACAGCGCCATGGGCTGGCTGTGTGTCTAGCGCTCACCACCATGTGTACCAGCTTGTTGCTCATGTACGGCGGCCTCGGCGGCGGCCAGAAGGAGCCCCCGCAGCAGCGGGAGCAGGAGCAGGAAGTGGCAGGGGCCAGCGGCAAACCCGCAGCTGAGAGCAGCCGGCGCTTGGGGCTGACCGGCAGCAGCAGACAACTGGGGCAGTCTCCGCAGCGCCCAGGAATTCCTCAGGGTGGGCGGCTCATGGATGGATACATCAGCGTCCTGGATCATAAGGTGATTTCCCCGCCCCCTGCCATCCTCCTCCCACCTACACATGAACACACATGCACTCATACACTCAGAGCAAGACTGAACCAAATCATTCATTGCTCTCAGGATTCTTCCTGGACTCCCCACTCTAAACCCCACTAGGTATAGGACGCGAGGGAGATGCCACTTGGAGACCCAGGAGGAAGGTAGATGTGTGGTTGAATGGACAGAGGTGGGGATTCGGCCTCCAGTCTTGGGGAAGGGATGAAAAGTTTTACTAAAGACTGAGGGGAGGTAGGGAAGAGGAGGCTAAGATCCGCTTTCCTTTGTTTTCCTTGGTAGCCTGTATCTTCTGCCTGGACAACGTGTCTGGGGGTTTCTTCCTCACCCCGAGCCCCGCAATTGCTCAGTTTCCCATGATATAGGAAGGTTACTTATGAATCCATTTCACATTTTCCTGAAACTTCTGGCTCAAGTTAAATTTGACTGGAGTGAGGGATGGGAGGCACAAAGACACTGAAGGGGGTGAGCAGTAGTGGTTCTGTGTACTCTGTCCTAATTAGTGAGTCAGCTCCCAGGAGCTCCTTAGATACTGGAGTTCTTTTCTGATTTCTCCTCCAGATGGTTCTGGTTCAGTTAAGTCCTGTAGAGCTAGGCAAGAAAGACTTGAGGCTAAGACCTTCCATCCCTGAGACCCTTTCTCCCTCTTCCTTGCTAGAAACTGCTACAGGGGGTGCCTAATAAGTAATAATAGGGCTTTTAAAAAATATAAAAGTTTCTTTCCCACAGAAATAATAAATCTCTGGTTTCATTGTGCAATGCATCTGTGGAGACCCCGATTGAGTTTTCTGACTCCAGAAGATGTTTAATCCTGGGCGAATCTATCCCTCATTATCCATAGCTGCTAATATTCTTATTAAACTGCAATTCTATTCAATATTTACTTAATCAAGCTGGAGAAATACTAGAAATCAGTTCAGTATGGGGGCTTCATGAAAGATGTTTGAATTCATGGCTGTATATCAGAAAGAGTTGGGAATAAAAGGGTTTAAAAATACATCTATGCAATTATTTCTCTTTTGGAAAGATTGGTCACAGCTTTCAGAGGAAAACAAAAACCAAACTTCTTTTTTGTAAAAGATATATCTACCAATTAGCTAATTGGTCAGCAGTTTTTAAGTACTGGTAATGTGCTTTATGAAGGATATAAAGAAGTACAAGGCATAGTCCTCCCCTCAAGGAGTTTACAGGGTATAAGACTGACTTTAAAAACACTATTGGCAAATGGTGAGACAAGGCATGCATAAAAAGATAATTAACCAGAAGACAGTGAAGACAAGTATTATAAGAAGTCAAGAGAAAGGACTTTGTTCATTGTGGGTTGGAATGACCTGACCACCCTAGTAGCCCAAAATAGTCCTGGATAGATAGAGGGGCTTGCAACAGGCAAAGAGGAGAGAAGAAGGAGGAATTCAGACCAGAAGGAGTTAATCCAAAAGCAGAGGGCCACCCATCTTCCAATAATAGGTTTCACTTCCTCGGTTGAACAAGTGAACCAGAAAGCCACTAAGGGCCCTTCTAAACCTCCCGTATCATGTGATTTTGAGTTGTTTGAGGGATGTCAGACTTTGTTCTTGTGTCTACTACTGACCAAAGGCAAATTTGGAGTGTCTTTGAGAAAATAGGTTTGGATTCTAGAGATGTACTTGGTGTTTAACTAGTATATAATGAATTTCCACTAATTTCATGAAATTTTAAATATAAGATCATAGAATTAGATTTGGAAATGAAGTCAAAGGCTGTTCAGTCCAACTGACCATTTTGAAGAGGAGGATGGGAAGTGAAATGAGTTTCTCACAGTCACACAGTTAGTAGTAGTAGTAAGCAGCAGCAGAGGAATTTGAATCTTTCTTCTCACTACAGAGCTAGGGATATTTTCAATGCACCATAGTATATCTGATCTGGATTTTCTGATGTAATATAGAGTGAAAGTTCTGGCTTTTTTATTTTTTAAAAAGGCTTGATCTAGGGAAGTGTCTAAAGTTAAAATGGCCTAAATCTTGTGCTTGAGTCTGCTACCAACTGTGAAGGCAAGTTTCAAGTTTCTTTGAGAAAAGTGAATTTGGATTCTAGGGAGGTCCTTGATGTTCAACTGGTACATAATGAATTTCACCTGTAAAATAAAGTGATTAGAGGAAATGGACTCTAAGATCCCTTCTAAGGGAGAAGAGCTATGAATTCATGATCCTTTTCAAAATGTATCTATTCAATCAGTCACTCAATAAGCAATTACTAATCACCTACTCAGTCAAAGGAATTGTACCAGATAATTGAAGCCAAAAGGCAAACAGTCCTGCCCTTAAGGATCTTACACTCTACTGGGGAAAACATATATAAAATAAAGGTCACACTTTTCTATTACTTGGGGGTGAGGAAGCCACTGCTTGAATATTATTAATTTGGTAAGTGACAAGATACCACAGTGTTCAGTTGTTTTAAAAAATGTTTTGACTTAGTAATAGGTGACTTCATATTTAATGTGCATTCAATGTCTTGATCTGGCTAGCAAATAGAGTACTGGATTTAGATCCAGGAAGATCTGGGTTCAAGTCTTTACCCTGGTACTTTCTAGCAGGACTATGCTGGAGCCAGCTTGAGCCAGCTCAAGAGAACAGATTGTTCCATTTTCAGTGTGAGCATTTACACTTTAGATATCACCACATGCTACAAATCAGGACTGTTCTGATTATTTTCTTTTTTGCCTAGACTTAAGAAAGTGACAAATGGATATTAAACTTCAAAGTGTGTCATGGGTACATATTTTGGGGAATGCTGGTTCTTATACACTTACCAGCACACCACTTGCCATGGGAGAGTCACTTACTCTCTCTGAGTCTCAGTTCTCACCATCAGTATAATGGAGATCTTAATACTCATAGTGTTTATCTCACTGGTTAATTGCAGGATCAGTTTTTGTGAGGCTCAAATGAGAGAACATATGTCGAGGGTTCTGCAAACTTTAACACACTATAAAAATATCAGTCTGGTGTAGTGACTAGGTTTTTAGATCTGGAGAGCCAGAAAAACATAGAGGACCATAAAGTAACCTCTCTGAGTCTCAGGTTCTTCATCTGTAAAATGGGAATGATAGCAAAACCTAGATTGTTTAGTTTACAGGGTTATTGGGAGATTAAATGAGAAAATATATAGGATATGTTTTGACAAATTGTAGAACACTGTGTGAATGGCAGCTCTTCTTAGTCACTGCAGAATATTGTTGGGCCTATACCTAGAGTAATAGATTTATAGTTGAAAGAGATCTTAGAATTTTCTAGGGCAATCCTCAACTTTATGGATGAGGAAACCGAGGCCCCTGCAGGTTAAGTGACTGTCAAGGTCATCCAGGTGGTGAGTAAGAGTCAAGCTTCGAATCCAGGTCCACTGACTACAGATTCAGATTCTTTCTATGACCTGCTGTTGCATCTCCATACAGCCAGTTTGGACAGCAAGGAAATGACGACTCATGCAGATGGCTTTTATTTGGTGTTCACAAATACTAAATTGCTCCCAAGGAAAAAATCTCAATGAATTTAATTAATAGCATCCTTCTCTAAGACATCCAGAAGCCACGCCCAGCAGATGTCACCGCGCAGTGCCAAGGGCGACGGGTGTGCCTGATCATTGACCCAGCTGCCAGTCACGAAGAACAGCTGCTCCTAAAGCCGATGCTTTTCTATTTGAAAACTGGACATATCTATTTAAGAGATATTTGAGGATAAAAAATACTTATAAAAAAACCTCTGATTAAAAAAAAAAAACTTGGATGAACAAGTTATTGGTATGCTGAGAGGCCTTCGCCCAGAATGGATAGGTTGCCAGCCTTGCAGGTAGGAAGACCTGGGTTCAAGCTCTGCCTCTGACAGACTAGGTGGGTGACTGAGACAGGTCAGCTAGTGTAACCACAACAATGGTAGTGTTTATTTAGTACTTTCAGGCTTGCAGAGTGCTTTACGTGTTTTCCCTTTTAAGCTTTGTGACAGCCCTGGGGGGGGGGGGGCGCTTTTATCATCCCCATTTCACAGATGAGAAAACCGAGGGTAAGAGAGATTGTCTTGTCCAGGGTCACGCAGCTAGTAAGTGCAAAGGAAGGGAAGGGGAAGCTGTCCTTGGATGAGGAGGACAGGTTCCTAATGTTTGTGCACGTTTGCTTAAGTAGAATGTCCAGTAAAACCCTCTGATAGTTCTTTATGGCATGTAGGTCCGCCTGGGTTTTCGAAGACTGTGCCAGTAGACAGTGAGTTGTCAAAGCTCGAGAAGGACTCTGAATGCAGGCCCAGTGATGTACGAACTGTCTGCTGTTTGAAAAGCAACTCTGCTAAATTCAGAGCCCATTTCATTGCCCAGTTTGTGGCTGAATTTGGGGGGGGGGATGAATTCTGTGGCGCTGAAGCAAACCTTGACAGAGGAAGTTTGGAATAAGGAGTAGAGAGCCTACCTTAGAGGCAAGAAGACCTGAGCCCTAGTCCTACCTCTGACCCTTACTGACTGTGTGACCCTGACTGAGCAAACCCCTCTGCTTCTACAGGCCTATGTCTCCTCTGGAAAATTAGGGTTTTATTGAACTAGATGGCTTTCGAGGTGCTTGCTAGCTCTGGATCTATGCTCTCATTAACTAACTGGGCCTCAGTCTCCCTATCCATAAAATTAAAGGTTTGGACTCCATGGCCTTTGAGGTCCTTACCAACTTCAGAGCTGGAACCCTACAGTCTACTAAATTCTGAAGGAGTTTTTGGTCTCTGGTTTGAGGGAACTCCTCCACAGTGACGGAGTCAGGAATCTCTGGTGAATTCCATGAATCCTCTCCTGCCTTTCCTACTTAGGCTGCTGGGTAGGACAGTGGACTGAGTGCCAGCCAGTAATAACTGAATTCAAATTCTGAAATGTGAGGCAAGACACTGAACCTCAGTTTCCTCAACTGTAAAAGGAGGAAGTTGGACTTGTTGGCCTTTAAGGTTCTTTCCAGCTCTACCTATGTGATCACTGGAGAAGCCATTTGGTTATAATGTGCCTGTATTGCTTTTTTCCTAGGGAAGGGATGAGCTGTTACTTGGGGACATGCCCATTGTCAATTCATCATTGGCATCAGCTCTTCAATGACGGCAGGTGGTGGGCTTGACTGACACCAACCATCTCTGCAATTCTTGTAAATTGTACAAGCTGAAGGGGGCATTTGAAGTCATCAGGACCAAACCTCTTATTTTACAGATGAGGAAACTGAGGTTCAAGAGATTAAGCAGTTTATCTAAGGTGGCAGAGTCATGATTTGAACTCAGATTCTCTGACCACAATTTGAGATTGATTTTTCTAAGTTAGTTTTATCTTTTTCAATTAACAAAACTCAGTTTTCTCTCCCTTTTCTCCAGTCCCATTGAGGGAGAAAATAAAACAAAACCATTGGAACAAATAAGCAAACTCAAGTAAAACTAGTAACCACAATGCCCATGTTCAAAGTCTATGTGTCAGTCTGCACCCCAAGTTCCTCCTGTCTCTGTCAGGAGGCGGGTACCATGACTCATCCTTGATGCCCTGGAATTATGTTTGGGATTGATCGATGATTTCATGTATATTCATAAGCATATATTTATTGAGTACATGTTATGGCCCAGGCATTACACCAGGCACCTGGGAGAGAAAGAAGAGAACAAAAAGAAAGGATAAGAAGGGTGGCCTTTACATTATCTCTGATGCAGAGAAGCTGGAAACAATGACAGATACTATTCAGGAAAATGTTCTTCCCATCCTTCTTAGGGGTCTCCCAGATGGATACATTTGCAGGCAGTCTGTTCCACTTGGTGATGGTATTAGCATTTCAGCTCCCAGGATGTCATTCAACAGGTGGCCCTAATCCATAGCACCTGCATTTCACAAATGACAGTATGTTTGCAAAAGGCAGTTTCGACTCCTGCCGCTGAGGACTGAATAACTACAGAGATTAAATCATTTTGTGCTTTTGGAAAAAGATATTCTGCAAGTCAAGGCTCTGTTCCCTGATGAGGAATATGTGATAAGGATGAAAACATCACTGTGGCCTTGCTGCCTTCCCACTAATGTGCTCTCTCCTCCTAGTGAATGGCTGACCCTCTAGTTCCAGGCCAATAAGATGTTGGCTCCATGGGCTCTCTTGCAGAAGCTGAAGATTTCCATTTTCAGTTTAGTGAGTCTTTCTCTGCTCTGCACCCTGCCCCCTCCCTCCAGCCCAGCCCCACTGCCACCTGGGAAAACAGGAAACTTTCTGCATTCTGCAATTACCACCTTGCTTTTGCTTTTTGCAGGCTGATTGGGTCTTTACAAAGACAGCCCACAACTAAGCAAAGAAGCCAGCTTTGAGAGCTACAGTAACCTCTTCCTGGATTTTTTTTAGTCTTTCATAGTATAATGAAAAAAAAAACTCTGGCTCCAGAGAGAGAGGATCTGGGTTTGAATCCTGATATATGCTACCCGTGTAGCCTTGGAGAATTCACTTAGCCTCAAGGGATCTCAGTTTCCTTCTCTGTAAAATGAAGGGAATGCTCGAGGTAGCCTTTGACATCCCTTCCAGCTTGAAATCCTTGATTCTGCGATATAGTATTGGTGATTTTATTAACCCCTTCACTTCTTGGGGGCTCATGTTCCCCATAAGTAAAATGAAGGGCTTGGACAAGACAGCTTCTTGGCTTCCTTGTAGCTCTAAATCTACATACTGAGAGCTCCCAGTATGGAAATTACCTTTACCAAGGCAAATGAGCAAGTTTGCTCTAATTTTTCATCTTGGAGACTAGCCTTAGGCTTTAATAGGTCAAGTGACTCAGCCTGAGTCCTACCACCAGTTGTGTGAGAGGCAGGACAGGGATCCAGACCTTCTTGACTCCAAGACCGTACTCCATCCACTCCCTGAAATTGCTTTCTGCTGTTATCAAGTGGAAAACCTTTTCTTATTGGCAATGTTGTTGCTGCTGCTGTGGTGGTGGTATTGTTTTTGTTATTGTAGTTGGGTTGCTTTGGGTTCCAAAAAAAGAAAAGTGTTCAAACAATGTTCAGAGGAAAGTCCCAGGCACCCCCTAGAGACAGAAAAGAGAGGCAGGAAATTCTTCATGCTGCAAGCTGGCCTAGCATGGGACAATGTAAAGTCATTTCCCATCTGGTGGGCTACATGAAGGGAATGTTTGAGCTAATTTCAGTTGCAGACAGGCAAATGGACCCTTGGCCCTTAGTCTTGACCTTGTTACAGGTTGTGCTTGAAAGGGTAAGAGTTGGGAAAATTGAGTGATAGAGTAGTTTCAGAAAAATTTGCTCCTACCATGAGATTTCAGGCATGTTAGTAATGCAAAAAGGCAGCTGGGTGGTGCA
Organism: Trichosurus vulpecula; assembly: GCF_011100635.1. Classification (NCBI taxonomy): domain Eukaryota; kingdom Metazoa; phylum Chordata; class Mammalia; order Diprotodontia; family Phalangeridae; genus Trichosurus; species Trichosurus vulpecula. Next base: position 1,415,621 of record NC_050576.1, on the reverse strand, counting down.
GTGGATAGAGAACTGTGCTTGGAATCAGGAAGGTTCATCTGGCCTTAGACACTTACTAGCTGTGTGGCCCTGGGCAAGTCACTTAATCCTGTTTGCCTCAGTTTCCCCATCTGTAAAATGAGCTAGAGAAGGAAATGGCAAACCAGTATCTTTACCAAGAAAACCCCAAATGAGGTCATGGAGAGTCAAACATGACTTACACAAGTGAACAACAACCATGATTACGTAATGCAAAGTGTAAGCTAACTTGCTTTAGGTCCAACTGGCATTGTTGGAAAGGGCTTTGGATCTGGAATCAGAGGATTTGGGTTCAAATTTTACTTTTATTTCAATTGACCTGCATGGCATTGGACAAGTCCCTTCCTCTCTCTGGGCTTTAGTGTCTTCGTCCTTAAAACGGGGTGAATAATACTTGCATTTTTGAGAAGCAGGCAGATCTGAGTTCAGATCCTGTCCTTGACATTTCTGGCTGTGTGACCATGGTCACTTAACCATTCAGTGCTCCCTGAGGAAACTCTCTAAGGCTAGAAATTGCCCAACAGGTACTGGTCCATTCTGTGGGGGTTTCTGACTCCAACAAAATCACAAGTTCAGTTTTTAAAAAAAACCATGCTTTTAATGATTGTACCATAAACCTATTTCATAATCCTATGAGGAGTGGGCTTTGCAAACTTTTAAACACTATGTAAAAGAGTGCAATGTTATTTCTTTTTTTGCAATCACAAATTGTTTAATGTTATTTCTCTCTTTTTACAATTACAAATTATTTATTCTACATCAGGCTCGTTCCTAGGTTTTGAACAAATGATATTTATTCAATAATTCATTCATTCAAATATATTTGATGAGCTCTTCTTATTTGTATAATTACAAAGAAAAAATCTGCCCTCAAAGAGTTTACCACGCACTTGAGGAAGCAGACCTATACATGTGGAAAGCTAAACCGTGTGAGGGAGGTCAAAAGGTCATGGCACCCATAGACACATATAAACAGAAAAATGTGTATGCACACATATTTGTGGGTAAGTAGATGGATATAAAATTAAGTGGCAAATGATTACACGGGGAGAGGTATTAGCATGGCTATCTCTGCAGTGAGAAATGCCATCCTACATTAAAAGAGCATTTGAATTCTTAAATTAAGAGGCACCGAATCCTATCCTTCAGTCATGCCAATTTCATAACGAGAACAAGCTAATAAATCATTAATAAGCAATTATGATCTCATAGCAACTTCCAAAGGAGATTCATTAAAAATGACTGGGAGTTACAGAATGCCGAGGCTGCCGAATGATGCTCTCTGGCATGGCCTGGGAGTCTGGAGGTCATTGTCTAGACTCGGAAAGGCAGACAGCCCAAGTTCATCCAGCCTTTCTTCAAACAGACATGAAGAACGGCCGAGTGCTTGAAGCTTAGAAGTGTATAATAGAGGCACCTTCTTAGATATTTCCTCGTCTGCCAAATGGCAATGATATTTGCTCTGCCCTAAATAACTCAGAGTTGTCCTAATGGTTAAATGAGATAAAAGAAATAAAGCTACTTTGAAAAAGTAAAATCAGTAAGTATTTGAGAACTTCAGTAAATATTCATGTCACCTTCTTCATGAAGTTTTCTCTGATCCTTTTGGCAGCTAGTGCCTCCCCCACAAAGAAAAAATCACCTGGAATTATTTTGCACTTTTATTTATTTAAACATGTACATTGATTTTTAAAGCATTTATGATGCTCTTATTGTATGTGTCAGGCATTGGGCTAAGCCCTTGAGATACAAACATCATTCCCTCCTCTCTGGCCACTTTCTCCACCACAGCACCCCATGGCTCACACTAGAGACCATGTATTAGGGGAGCTCCAACTCTGAGCTGCACCCCCATTCTCAGGTTACACTACTTCAGGAAAGCACCAGCCAGTTTTTATTCCACTCTCTTCCCTCCTGCCACCTGCCCATATTCCCTCATCTTCCTTGTCTACACTGCCATTGTTGGAATGAAACAAGCATTTATTAAATACTTAATCTATTCAAGGCACTGTGCTAAGTCCAAAGGATACAAATACAATGAAAAATAAAGACAGTCAGTGTCCTTGAGGAGCTTGCATTCTATTGGAAAGCGGTGACACAAAAATGGAGATAAAGGGAGGAAGGGTCTTAGGTGAAATGATTTTGAAATTCAGGAGGTAGGGAACAGGTTCTGAAGGGGAGTGAAAACAGGCAAGGCTGGGCCCCTTACAAAAAGGGACATTTCAGGATGAACTTATGAATGGGAAAAGAAGAGCTGGCTTTGTTAAGAAATAGTCCATAGTGAGTAGGAGCTTGCCAGTCTATCCAATTATGGACTCATTCCTCTACCTATAATTTTCCAGATTACAGTGTCTCTCCCTGGCCACCGCTAACTTCTGTTTGTTGTTCCCCTTATTAGAAAATGAGCAGGAATGCTTTCTGTTTTTTGCATTTATATCTCAAGTACAGTATCACAGTGTTTGACACATGGTAGGTGCTTATTAAATTACTCATTCATTCATTCATTCATTCATTCATATAAGATAGCCCCTACCATTAAAAAAAGTTTATATTTGGGAAGACAATATGTACAGATGAGTGGTGGCCAAGGAAGAGTGTTTTGGCCAGGGAAGGTAGAGGGAATGGTGGGGTGGGTCATAGGGCAATTGATTAACTAGTCCTTACCTCATCCCAAAATCTAGGATCCTAGATCTGAGGTGGGGTTTTATGGCCACAACACCTGGTACAGTATCTAGCACATAGTTGACATTAATACTTGTTGACTTATTGATTGATGTATTATGTATGTAATAAAACTTCCTAGAATACTTTAATCTCAATTTATTCATTTCCCTTGGCTTACTCTTCCACTCTATCGTAGCTACGTACAAAGATGGACATATCCTTAATCCTGTCATCACTCACATATGTACCACTTCCATGTTGGTGAAATCTGAAATTCCTCTATCTGATCACAACCTGTTGACTTTCCACCTTTCCCTCTTCCTTGAAACTCCAAACCCCACTCTTAATCTTCATGACCTCCAACCCCTCAGTCCTTCAGTTATTTCCTAAGCCACCATACCAACGCTGGCAAAAGCCTCTTCCCTTCCCTATCTAGAATCTTTGTTGAACCAGTCTAACACTATATTGTCCTCATCTCTCAAGTACTTTGCCCCTTTAACCTCTAGAATATCTTGCCCTTCCAGATCCCCACCTTGGATCATTCCCACCATCTAGGGCCTTTGCTCCTACTCATGTGCTGTTGAGTGAAGCAGCATTGCATATGACAAGGCAATCTTTTGACACCTCCCTCACCAATTCACTATCCCATTGACCGCAGTGGCTTTCCCAAACCTTTTCATCACTTCTCAAGCCTTCAATGGCTCCTCTACCCCCTTCCTCTCAGCTGAGAGCTTCATCTCATGTTTCACTGGAAAATTCACAGGGAGCTCCTTCTTCTTTCATACCCTTGTTTCACATGAAGAGATGGCCTTTTTCCTTGCCAAGGAAAACCCTTCATATGCACATGATCCTATTCCATCTTGTCTTTTCCAGCAGATTGCCCTTCTATCATCCCTGCTCTCTCATTAATATTCAATGTCTCCCCATCTGCTGCCTGCTTCCCTACTGCTTACAAATATGTCCATGTTTCCCACATCTTCAAAAAACCCTCACTTGATCCATCCATCCCTCAGAGCTATCATCCTATATTGCTCTTCCCTTTAGTAGTGAAAGTCTTTTAGAAGGCCATCTAAAATAGGTGCCTCCACTTCTTCTCCTCTTATTCTCTTTCTGACTTTGTACAATCTGGCTTCTGATCTTATCATTCAACCAAAACTGCTCCCAAAGTTACTGATGATCTCTTGATTGCCAAATCTAATGACTTTTTCTCAGTCTTCATCCTTCTTGACCTCTCTACACCCTTTGACACTGTTGATCACTCCCTTCTCCTTGATAATTTCTTCTCTATAGGATTTTGGGAGACCATTCTCTCCTGGTTCTCCTACATATTTATGTAGAAGCATATATATGTATGTATTGCACATATTTATGCTTATTTTGAATTTGATTCAATAAATGTTTATTGAGTTCCTGCTGTGCTCAAGGTAAAGGGCAGTATCTCATAATGGCTGACAGACATCCTTGAAGTCACAAAGGGTCCAAGTCCTGCTTCTGACATATACTGCCTAATTGTATGATTGTGGCACTTTACCTCTCAGTACACTGGGACAAATTTCTAAGATGATAAATTATGGACCACTTAGAGATCGATCAGTTATTAAGCATTTACTAATTGGTTACTATGTACTGTAAGTAGATATTAGAGATACCAAAAAGCCCTCAAGCTCCTGCCCTCAAAGAACTTCCATTCTTTTGGGCAGTAACAAGTACATATAGAAATATAAATATATGCACAAACGTATACATATACATATGAAATAAATACAAGGTAATTTTAGGGGAGAAGGTAGTTATAATTGGAGAGATCAAGGAAGACTTCATGTAGGACATGACATGAACTAAACTTTGAAGGGAACTAGGAATGTTAAGAAGTCAACAAGAGGAGGAAGTAAACTCCAGGAATGAGGAAAGCAATATACGAAGATATAAAAATGGAAGATGGGCCATCTTAAGTGAGGTACAGCAAGGAGGCCAGTTTGCTTAGACAGCAAAGTATGTAAAGGGGAATTATGTCAATTAAGGTTCTAAAAGGAAGTTGAAGCTGGTTTATAAAGTGTTATAAATGCCAAATAGAGCAGCTTGTTCCTAGAGGAAATATAGAGCAACTGGCATTTATTGCACAGGGATGTGACATATCAGATGGGGGCTTGAGGAATTTCCCCTTGATGGTTGTGTTGGTGGAGGGAGCTTCTACAGTATGGGTTTCCAGCCTCAATTAAATCAGGAGGAAAAAATACTGTTCTGGGTATACAAGGCAAAAATGAAACAGGTCCTGCCATCAAGAAACTTACATTCCACTTTGATACTCCCATGGTTTTATGATCTCTTCACAGGGGATACTGATCCCTTAGGGCAAATCATAACTCACGTCATTGTTTGAAGACATGAAGCAGAGAATAACAACATGCCCAAAAAACCATACTATCCCTTGCACTTGAAATTGATCAATTGCCCAATTAAACTGGAAATCACAAAAACAATTTGTCCATTGAGAGACAATGAATTTATCTACCTCACATATATTAGACTCACCCAGATCTGTCTCTGGATTCTGAGTGACTAAATATTTTCATTACATTACGTTTACAATGTCTTTCAAAACAAAAATAAGTAGAAGTGAATAATGTATGATGTTTATTTGTATATGTGTATACAAGGACTGTGTGTTCTTCCAAATTGATAACACTTTGACTTAGTCATCCTGAAGAGAGGGAATGTGGTATAGTAGAAAGGCCATTCAAAGCTAAAAGAGTGAGGTTAAAATCCTTTATCTGTTATATACTATTGTGTGACATTGGGCATACTGCAGCTTCTCTGGCCTTTACTTTCCTCTCTATAAAATGAAGGATTTTAGACTAGAGGACCTCTAAGGTAATTTTCAGCTATAAATATTAAGAGAACTCTTTGGGCATTTGGGGCAAATGAAAACATAAATGTAAATTAAAATCGTCAGTCTCTGCTCTAAAATATCTTAGAACCATTGAATTTTAGGGCTGAAAAAGACATTAGAAATCAACTATTCCAGCCCTCACATTTGACAAATGGGGAAACCAAGTCTTAATTCCCTCTCCCCAATGCACGTGAGTTTTAGTATCTCCTCCTTCTGGAAAAATTATTTTAGATTTCTTTGTATTACTTTTTCTATACTTATCTATTTACAAGAAGCACATAGATTTTCTGAGAGCAGACGTGGGTCTTGTTTTGTCTTTGTATACACAAGCACCAGAGAGGCAACAAGGAAGAGTGTATAGACAGAAAGTCTAATTGTCAGGATGACCAAGGTCCAAGCTGTGCCTCTGATATATACTGGCTATATGACAGTTGGGCAGGTCACTTCCCTTAGTGTCCCAATCAACTATGTAAGACAGTAAGTTGCAGAGCAGGTGCTCCTCTATACTGGTACTAGGAGTTTCCTCATTGAGGAATCACATCTGGTACCAAAACTCTCAGCACCTGGGAGAGTGCCTTGTAATTAGTATGGGCTTAATAAGTGCTTGTTGGATTGGATCTTGGTGTGGGTCAAACAGCTAGGTAAAGCTAGAATCACTAGTTAGAATCACTGTGTAGAGGATTATGTTTGCTGTAAAGGGGGGGCAATACTTTCTAAGCAATGACTCAATATTAGGGGAATGGCGTTTATTAAAGCAAAGCCTAGCCATACCCTGATATTGGCAACAAATAAATATTTAATTATCTTATTATTCTGAAACATAAGAACATGCCTCTGGATAGTTTTTTTTTTTCTTTTAAAGATTTTTTACCAAGCACTAATGCAATACTTGGTCTTTTCAATAAAATATAAAATGTATATCACAGATGTTATTGAAAAATCTGCCAGCCCTGAAAGATTTTGCATGTTTTATCTTCAAAGGAGAAACAAGAACACAAGAGACTCTCATACCCAGAGGTAGATTTAGACTTGGGAAACTTCTTTACAATGAGAAATGTCTAAAATTTAAGTTAACAAGCATTTCTTGAGAGGAACATAACCAAGTGAGCAGAAGAGAGAAGGCATCCAGCCAAGCCCTCCCAATATTCTCAACAAAACAACTTGAAACTAACACATTAAATTCAATTCTGGAGTGACATAGCAACAGGTGACACATTTGTCTAGCCTAAGACAACTTAGGAGGTCAGAAGGAAAAGTCTATGACACTGGAGTAGACATGTGATGGCAACACCAGCTGCAGGTCTTGGAAGTTGTGGCTGCAACTTCAGCAGCAGCAACAATTCCAGAAGCTCTCACTGCCCAGATACAGTAATAGGATTGGACAACTGGTCAGAAAGAGTTGACAAGGGACCCCTGTGCTATCACTGGGCACAGTGGCTGCCCCAACTGGCAACTCCATTGCCTATTACAAAGCTCTAGGTCACAGTTCTAGAGTTAAGGGAGGAGTACCAGTGCCTGCAGTGGCAAGGAAGCAGAAGTTTTCCCTGTGTAAGGATCAGAACTCAGACCAGGGGAGCAGTGACCACACTTCTTCCCAGAAGCACCAAAACACATGCCCCCAGAAGTAGCTCTTAAAACAGAAGTACAAAAAGTCCCTGAATTTTGGGAAAGTGATGCCAACAACCCCCAGAGTTGAGAAGAGTCCCACTCTAACATAAAGTTAAAAGTCAAGAAACATACTAAAAATGAGCAAACAGCAACAAAAACCTAATTATAAATAGCTACAAGGAAGAGCAACAGGGAAACTTAAGACACAAACTCAGAAGATGACTATAACATGAAAATCTACTAACAAAGCCCCCCAAAGAAAAATGCAAATTGAACACAAGCCCCAAAAGAATTCCTAGGAAAGCTAAAGAAAAATATTTTAAAAAGGCGAAAACACTGTTTTAAAAATCAAATAATAGTGGTAAAGCAAAAATTGGTGGAAAATGAGAGCAATTCAAGAAAATTACAAAAAGAAAAATTAACAGCTTGGTTAAAGAGGCACAAAAATTATTGAAGAAAACAACTCCTTAAAAAGAAGAATTGGCCAAATAGGAAAAGAGGCACAAAAGCTCCCTGAAGAAAATAATTCCTTAAAAATTAGAATTGAGCAAATAGAATCCAATGACTCCATGAGACATCAAGAAATACCTCATGGTGGGGAGGAGAACAACTCACCTAGAAAATTGATAAAGAGAGATAATTTAAGAATTATTAGACTACCTGAAAGTCATGGTTGAAAAAGAGCCTAGACATAATATTTCAAGATATTATAAAAGAAAACTGCCCTGATATCATAGAACCAGGTGGTAAAATAGAAATTTAAAAAATCTTCCAATCACCTCCTGAAAGAGATCACAAAATATAAACACCCAGGAATATTAGAACAAAATCTCATAGTCCCAGGTTAAGGACACAATATTGTAAGCAGCCAGATAGAAACCATTCAAACACCATGGGGCCACTGTCAGGATCCCATTATATTTAAGAGCTACCATTATCAAAGAGCAGAGGGCTTGAAAGATGACATTCTGGGAGGCAAAGGACTTAGGATTATAACCAAGAATAACATACTCAGCAAGCCCGAGTCTAATTTATTAGGGAAAAAAGGGGATATTTAATGAAATAAACGACTTTCAAGAATTCCTAATGAAAAGACCAGACCTGAATAGAAAATTTGACTTTCAAACCTAACTCGAGAGAAGCACAAAAAGGTGAATGTGAAAGATAAATCATAAGGGACTTAATAACATTAAATTATTTACATTATTATATGGGAAGATGTTACATGTAACTTCTAAGAACTTTATGATTATTAGGCCAGATAAAGAGAGTCTATATAGACACAGGGCTTGGGTGTGAATTAATTTTGTTGGGATGGTCTCAAAAAATAATAGATGTGTGAGAAAAAGGAGTGTACTGGGAGAAAGGGGAAGAGAGAGGAAGAATGATGAAAATATGTCACATAAAAGAGGCATGCAAAGAAGAGTATTTATGGTAAAAAGGGGAAATGGAGGGCTGGACAATGATTAAACATCAGTTTCATCTGAACTAGTTCAAAGAGGGAAGAACATATGATATGTATGTATCTATGCATATACATACATGCATATACATATCTATACATAGACATATATATACACATACATCTATGAATATACATATATCTATATATGCATATTTTCATACATTCAGTTGGATACAGAAATCTATCTTACTTAATATAAAAGGGTAAGGGGCTATGAGAAAGAAGGGGTAATGATAAGCAGGGTGGATTAAGGGAAATAGTGATCAGTAGCAAAACGAACTCTTGAGGAAAGGCAGGACAGAGAGGGAGGGACACAGAGACAGAGACAGAAAGACAGAGACAGAGAGAGAGACAGATAGAAATAAACAGAAGAAAATAGAATGGTGGAAAATACACAGTCACTAATCATAATTTTGAATGTGAATGACATGCATTCACCCATAAAACAGAAACAGGTAGCAGAATTGATTAAAAATCAGAATCCAATAATGTGCTGTTTACAAAAAAACACACTTAAAATGGAAAGACACACATTGAATTAAAATAAGGGGCTGGAGCAGAATCTGATAAGATTCAGATGAAATGAAAAATAAAAAAGGCAGGGGTAGCACCAATGATCTCATACAAAGCAAAAGCAAAGAAGAGATGATAAGCAAGGAAAGAACATTTTGCTAAAAGTTACCATAGACAATGAAGTAATACCAATACTAAACATATATGCACTAAATGGCATCGCATCCAAATTCTTTTTAAAAAAAAGCTAAATGAGTTACAGGAGAAAATAGACAATAAAACTATATTAGTGAGGGACCTCAATTTACCTCTCTCAGAAACAGATAATTCTAACCTTAAGATAAATAAGAAAGAAGTTAAGGATATGAATAGAATTTTGGAAAAGTTAGATATGTAAGACCTCTGGATAAAATTGAATGATAATAGAAATGAGTGTACCCTTTTCTCAGCTGTACTTGGCAATGTCACAAAAATTGACCATGTATTAGGGCATAAAACCTCACAAATAAATGAGGAAAAGCAGAAATATTCAATGCACCCTTTTGGGGATCTTAATGCAATAAAAAAATACATTTGACAAAGTACTTTGGAAAAACAGATTAAAAATAAATTTGAAACTAAATAATCTAAATTTAAATAATATGCCTGCAACCAAAAGACTGGAAAAAAATTAAAAATCCCCAACTAAACACCAAAATTGAAATCCTGAAAATCAAAAGAGATGTTAATAAAATTGAAAGTAAAACAATCACAGAAGTGATAAATAAAGCTAGGAGATGGTTTTATGAAAAATAAAGTAGATAAGCCATTGAATAATTTGATTAGAAAAAAAAGAAAGAAAATCAAATTACCAGTATCAAAAATAAAAAAGAGTATGTGCACCACCTATGAAGATGAAATTACAGCCATTACTCAGACCAATTCTGCTCAATTACATACCAGTAAAACTGACAATCTAAGTAAAATAGATGAATGTTTACAAAAATATAAATTGCTTTTATTAGCAAAAGGAGAAAAATACTTAAAACCTATCTTAATAAAGAAATTGAACAAGCTATCAATGAGTTCCCTAAGAAAAACATTCCTAGGACCAGAAGGAATTACAAGTTAATTTTACCAACCATTTTAAGAACAACTAATTCCAATACTATGTAAACTGTTTGAAAAACATAGGTAGAGTCTTACCAAATTCTTTCGCTGACATAAATATGGTTTTGATGCCTAAACCAGGAAGAGCAAAAACAGAGAAAGAAAACTATAGACCAATTTCCCCAATGAATGTTGATGCAAAAATTATAAGTGAAGTACATCCACAGGGCTGGTTCAGTATCAAGAAAACTATCAGCATAATTTACAAATAATAAAACCAACAAAAATCATATGATTATAACAATAAATGCAGAAAAGGCTTTTGACAAAATACAACACAATCCTTCCCAATAAGATCAGGGTGAAACAAGGTTCTCTTTTATTGCCACTATTATTCAATACTGTAGCAGAAATGCTAGCAATAGCAACAAGATAAGAAAAAGAAATTGAGGGAATAAAAATGGACAACAAGCAAACAAACTTATCAATCTTCATAAGTGATATAATAGTATGCTGAGAGAAACCCAAATAACCAACTAAAACATTCATTGAAACAATTAGAAACTTCAGCAAAATTGCAGGATGCAAAATAAAGCTACCTAGCATTTCTATATATTACTAACAAAATCCAGCAGGAAGATATAGAAATAGAAATTCCATTTAAAATAACTGCAGACAATATAAAATACTTGGGAATCTACTTGTCAAGACATACCCAGGATTTACATGAACACAATTACAAAACAATTTTCATACAAATAAAGACAGTTCTAAACAAATGGAGAAATATCAATTGCTCATAGGTAGACAAGCCAATATAATAAAAAAGACAGTTCTACATGAATTAATTTATTTATTCAATGTTGTACCAAACTACCAAAGAATTATTTTATAGAGCTAAAAAAAATAACAAAATTCATCTAGAACAATGAAAGATTGGGAATATCAAGGGAATTGATGAAAAAAAAGATGAGGAAGGTGGCCTAGCAATATCAGATTTCAAACTATATTACCAAGCAGTAATCATCAAAACAATCTAGGACCACTTGAGAAATAAAAGGAATGATAATTGGAATTAATTAAGAATATAATATACAAAGGCAAAAGACCATAGTTGTCTATGGTTTGATAAATCTAAAGGTCCAAGTTTTGGGGCAAGAATTCCTTATTCTATAAAAGTTGCTGGGAAAACTTAAAAGAAGTCTGGCAAAAACTAGGCATAGACCAACATCTCACACCATATACGAACATAAGGTTGAAATTATTGGCATGATATAAACAAAAAGGGTGATATCTTAATCAAATATTTTACCTGTCAGATCTATGGATAAGGGCAGAGTTTATGGCCAAACAAGAGATAAGGAAGATCATGAGAGGTAAAATGGATAATTTTGATTATAAGATCAGCCAAATTAAAATAACAGCAGGAAACTGAGGGGGAGGGGTTATAGCAAGTTTCTCTGATAAAGTCCTCATTCTCAAATATATAGGAAAATGAGACAAATGTATAAAAATAAGAGCCACTCTCCAACTGATAAATGGTCAAAGGATATGAACAGACGGTTGTCAGAAGAAAAAAAAAGTTAAAAATAGTCATGTCTTAAAAATCTGATTAGAGAAATGCACATTAAAATAACTCTGAGGTACCACTTCACATCCATAAAATTGGCTAACATGACAGAAAAAGAAAATGACAAATCGTGGAGGGGACATGGAAAAACAGGTACCCTAATACACTATCTGTGGAGTTGGGAGCTCACCCAACCATTCTGGAGAAGAATTTGGAACTATAGCCAAAGGTTATAAAACTGAGCATACTTTCTACCCATAAATAGCCTGCCAGGTCTGTATCCTAAAGAAATAAAAGAAAAAGGGCTTGTATACATGAAAACATTAATAGTAACTCTTTTGTGGTGGCAAAGAAATAGAAACTGTGGGGATGCCCATCAATTGGGGAATAACTGAACAAGTCGTGCTATATGATTGTGATGTAATACTATTGTGCTATAAGAGATAAGGAGGAGGATGGGTTTAGAAAAACCTGGGAAGACATGTAAACTGATGCAAAGTGAAGTGAGCAGAGCCAGAAGAACATTGTGCACCCTTACAACAATATTGTAACAATAATCAACTGTGAAAGACTTGGCTACGGTTGTCGATACAATGATCTACGACAGTTCCAAAAGGATTCATGATGAAAAGTACTATCCACCTGCAGAGAAGGAATTGATAAACTCTGAATACAGATTGAAATGTTTTTCCCTTCACTTTTTTGGGGGGATTGTTTGTTTGGCAACATGGCTAATATGGAAATATGTTTTGCCTGACTTCACACGTATAAGTGTCATGTTGCTTGTCTTCCCAATGGGTGGGGTGCAGCTAGAAGGAAGGATAGAATTTGGAACTAAAAGAAGTTTTAAAAGAATTATTTCATAAACACTTACTATTTGCCAGTCAACGTGCTAAGTGCTAAAGATACAAAGAAAATCACCATCATCATCATCATCATCATCATCATAACAAATGCAAATGACTGTGGAAAAACAAGATGGATGCAGGAAAAGTGGTTTGTTCTCCTTCATATGCTATCTGCTGCCGTGGCCTGTCTGTTTCATCTTTGAAACATCTCTTAAACATAGCCCTTGTCCCCTCTGACACTGCCACCGCCTGAGCATGGGCTTTTAGCACCTCATGACTGGAGAATTGCCATAGACTGCTGATGGCTGTTTCAGCTTCAAGTTTCTACCAACTTCAGTCCGTTCTCCATTAAGCAGTCAAAGTTATTTTCCTAGAATCTGACCATATCACTCTACTGCTGAGTAAACTCCAATGGCTCCCTATCACTTTCAGGATCAAAATCAAAATCTTTTGAAGCATTTCATAACCACCACACTTTTCTATTCTTCTTATACTTTATATCTCTCTATATACTCTTCAGTTCAGTGACACTGCCCTCTGTGCTGTTCCCTGAACAAGATACTTCAAAGCTCAGCTCCATGCATTTTGTCTGGCTATCCAGCATTCCTAGAGTTTTCCCCCTCCTCATTTCTCTGGATTCCATCAAGGTTACCCCACCACCACCACCACATCCTACCTTCTACTGGAATCCTTTCCCAATTCCTCTTAATTCTAGTCACTTCACTCCATTCCTTATTTCCTAATTATCTTGTGTATGACCTGATTGTACTTATTTGTTTGCTTGTTGTTTCTTCCATTAGATTGTAAGCTTTTTGAGTTCAGGGACTGTCTTTTATCTTTCTTTTTATCATCAGCATTTATCATGGTTCCTGGCACATAGTAGATACTTTATTAATGCTTATTCACTAAACTGAATATAATCAAAGAAGGAAGGCACTAGCATTAAAGAGAACCAGGAAAGCCTTCTTGGAGAAGGTAGATTTTGAATTAAGATTTGAAGAATACAAGGGAAGCCAAGAGATGTAGCTATGGAGGTAAGGCATTCCACATATGGATTTGGGCTGCCTCCAGAGGTAGTGGGTCCCCGGCATTTGAGGTCTTCAAAGAAGTACAGAGCAAGAACTAATTGGGGATGTTATCAAGAATATTTTTGTTCAGGTATAGGCTGGATGTCATAGCCACCACGGTCCCTTCCAAATCTGAGATTCTATCAAAAAGTAATGTAAGAATGTTAAAGGAGATAGGATATTGATCTGGGAAGAATCTCAGAAGCCATCAAGCCCAACCCTCATCATTTTAAATTATTAGCAAAAAATGAACAGACCAAGCCACTCATTTCACTGAATTATCATGTCCCATTTGGGTAGAAAATATGCACTGGAGAGAGGTGGTTAATCACCTTTTTGAAGAGCAGCCATTCTGGCCCCCAGTATCTCTGGGATTATTTTAAAAAAAACTTTCTGCAACAGGAGCACCTCAAGAAAACAAGAGAAAATTTTCACCTCTACAGAAAGAAGGAAACTTTATCATTTTTAACATATTACCCTCAACATGTGAAATGGAAATCTTATTGTTTTCTTAACAGTTCTGAAGATATATGTAGTGGTATTGCTACAATTTAATGAAACTTTGAGCATAATTCCTCATTGTTCTCCAAAATGGTTGGATCAGTTCACAGTTCCACCAGCAATGAACTAGTGTCCCAATTTTTCCATATCCCCTCCAACATTTGTCACTTTCTCCTTCAATTAATTTAGCCAATCTGTTAGGTGTAAAATGATATCTCAAGATTGTTCTAATTTGAATTTCTCTAATCAATGATGATTTAGAGCATTTTTTCATATGACTATAAATTGTTCTGATTTCTTCTTCAGAAAACAACCTGTTCGTATCCTTTGACCATTTGTCAATTGGGGAATGATTCATATTCTTATAGATTTGACAAAGTTCTTTATATATTTGAGATATGAGACCTTTATCTGAGAAATTGTGTATAAAATTTTTTTCCCAATTTTCTACTTTCCCCTTGATCTTGGCTGCATGTGTTTTATTTATACAAAACCTTTTTAGTTTAATGTAATCAAGGTTATCCATTTTACACCTCACTCTGCTCTCTATCTCTTGTTTATTCATAAATTGTTCACCTGTCCATAAGTCTCTTAAGTAATATGTTCCATGTTCTGTATCCATCGATATAATCATGATATTTTTACTTTTATTATTGCTATACTCACTGATTTCTTGTGAGTCAACTCTCTTCCATTTATTAGGAGGTTGGAGGGAAGTGGACATGAACTTGACAGTGGGAACTCCTAATAAGGAAACACCCTCTACCAATACAGTTTGTTTTTGTGCTGCAATTCATACCCACAGAGACTTGTCTAGGACTTAGAGGTTAAGTAACTTTCCCAGGGCCAAACCATCAGTATGTCAATGGCAGGACTTGAATCCAGATCATCCTGCCTCTCAGGGTGGCTCTCTACATACAATGCTACACTGACACATTAGGTAGCAAAATGTTGGCTTTGGGAGGAATACCCAAAATACTTTCAGACTCATGAAAGATGTTTCATCCAGGCAATGTAAGATACGATTTGTAAATCATTTCACATAGTGCCTGGCACATAGTAGTCCTTCAATGAAGATCGATTCCATTCCAGAACTCCTACTCTACATACCAAGCCTTAGGTTATTGAGAAACTCTAAAAGCTGCTCTTCCAAGAAAACTGATTACAAGATGGTGACACAAGGGAAATGATGCTTATACTTTTGCTCATTTTCAATATCAGAATGCTTTTTAACACTGGAAGTGGAAGCTAAAGAAATATGGCTTTTGTGAATTAAGACGGAGAAAAGCTATTTGTGAAAACTTTCCGTTGTGCATACATTGGGACCTGAATTAAATTCTCTACCATGATGGAGGCAACAAAGTGAAGAGAAAATTTGGCAACAGCTTTTATTACATAAGACTTCTGTGAGAGGAGACTTTGTTCCAGAATAGATTTGCTGGGGGAGATTCTTTTACAAAACAATTCTTGCCAGGTATAAGTCTATTGGGGAAGCACTGGGTCTGGAGTCAGAAGACTCATCTTCCTGAGTTCAAATCCAGCCTCAGGTACTTACTAGCTATGTGACCCTGGGCAAGTCACTTAACTCTTTTTGCCTCAGTTTCCTTACTTGTAAAGTGAGCTGGAGAAAGCAATAGAAAACCAGCCCATTACCTTTACCAAAAAAAAAAAAAGGGATCACAAAATGTTGGACAGGCTTGAAAATGACTAAACAACAGCAGTGAAAATTGTGAAAAGGGAAAATTTATCATCTAGTCCTTTCAAGAAAATTTGTTTGGAAGGAAAGATATACACCCATAACAATATACATCAGCATTCTGTTTTATCCTTGCCCATGTTTAGAGGTGGGTGTAAATAGTATGTTTCCTGATTCTTGTCTGGAGTTTCAATGTTGTTTCGCATTGCTAAAACCAAGATTATGTTTGGTTTTTTTAGATGACAAGTCACAGCAACAACTCATTTTGGGTTGATTGTGCTTGTGAAGTTGTGAATCTGTTGTGCTGAGAAGATGCTGGAAACATCCTAGTTATGTCTCAGAGCATGGGGTGGAGCTAGACAAGACTGAGAGCCTGATATGTGCTTCATGCTGTTAAAACTGCAGAGTGTGGGCTCAGCTTGGCTCTGTCTTCATCAATAATCCTTGAAGAATTATGCCCATTACTGCCATTAACTGTAGTATGTGGCTTTGGGCTCAGCCTGATAGACTTTGTTTTCAACCAGAAGGCCTGGGAGTAAAAGGCAGGGAGACAACCAGGTTTCCTGACAGGTTCGGCAGAGATGAGTGGGATAGAGGAACATTCAGGAGAACATAGGCAAACCCAGGAACCAATTGAGAAGCTCCTACTCTATGCCAGGTATTATGGAAAGTGCTGGGGACACAAAGAAAGGCAAAAGATAGCATCTGCCTCCCAAGGAGCTCATCATCAAATAAGGAGATAACATTTAAAGAACTTTGTATAAACAACATAGACACAAAATAAATTGGAGCTAATCAGTGGGGGAAGGGACCAAGGAGACTTCTTGCAGAAAGTGGGTCTGAGGTGAGACTCAGAGGAGGCTGGGGACTCAATGGATGGGAGTGCAGAGAGAGCCTTCCTGGCATCCCGTGTCAGGGACGTTGGAGGGGTTATTCTCTTTTCCATACCCTCTGCCATCCTTTCTAACTCTGAGATTCGAGGATTCCAGTGACAGAGCAGAGACACTTTTCATTCTCCCCTCAACAGTCTCCACCTTCTCCCTCCAGAGATCTAAAGGGGGCTGTAGGCATAGTAGTGGGGATAGCTAATCACAGGTTTTATTGGGCTTATGATGGGGTCATACATGTTTGTCTTTTGGTCCAGACTGATGCTTTCCATGACATAAAGAACTCAAGGAATGCTGATTGGTCCTTGCTTCACAATTAATTTTCTCAAAGAATTTCCTGGGACGCTTGGACATTGAGTGACTCGCCCATTATCATTATCATGTGTCAAAGGTGAAACTTGAACCGAAATCTTCCTGGTTAACTCATTGATGCAGTGAATAAAAGGCTAGACCTGAAGTCAGGAAAATCTAAATTTGAATCCTGCCTCAGACATTTACTAGCTGTGTGACTCTCGGCAAATCACTTAACCCATCTGCCTCAGTTTCTTCATCTGTGAAATGCAGGTGATATAGCCCCTACTTCCAGGGTTATTGTGGGCTTCAAAGGACTTTGCAAATGTTAAGGTCCTATATAAATGCCAGCTCTTATCATTCCTGATCTAACCTGGCTTTCTACCCACTGTACCATATTGCCTGTGCAGCTTAAAGGGGTTTGTCTATTCTATTTAACAGTGTCATAGCATTAGTTGGCAAAGCAGTCCTGGCAGCCTTAGTGAAAAATGTATTCCTCTGAATGGGAAAGAAAAAAAAGGATACATTTGGAAGGAGCAAACTGTCTTTTTCTAGGAACTGAGCACCGTATCACCTTTCCAGGATGGGGAGGCTTGAATTCACTAGAGAGTTTAAATCATAAGCTACTGAATGGCCAGGGAAATGATGGGCTTTCCCATGGAAACAGTCTTAGCTAAACCCAAAGAATAGATTGCTTGGGTGGCATATATAAACCTGTTTGCAAGGTTGAAAGAGAGGAGAGAAAAAGGCTGAAGTAGCTGAGAGTGACAGTAATATTCTTGACCTTTAGCATGCAGTTTCCAGAGCATCCTACCCAGGTATTAATACAATATAATCTTACTCTATACACATCGTTCTTTTCAAAGGGTGGCTGACTATCCCAAAGGTCCCCACCCTTGAGGAACTCTTGACTATCTGCCTTTTGACTTCTAATTTTCTTGATGAATAGTAGGAACAAAAAAAATAGCCTGTCATGGAGGAGAAAGAAGACTTTTATTCAATTCGTTTCAATCATTCATGCACTCAAAAAGCATGCATTGAGTACCTACTGTGTGCTAGGTACCCAGGATATGAATACAAACCAAAACAATCACTGTCCTCAAGGATCTTAAGTTGAAAAAAAATCATTTAAGTGCTTACTGTGTGATAGGTACTTTTCTAAACACAGAAAACGTAACTACAAAAAGTAAGACAACCTTTGCCCTCAAAGAGCTTAGGTTCCTCTGTTTTTGGTGTTGTTGTTCAGTTGTTCAGTCATGTGACCCCACGGACTGTGACATGCCAGGCCCCATCTTCCACTATCTTTCCAAGTCTATCCAAGTTCAGGTTCATTTTTCCATATTCTACTGGGTGGAAACTCAATGAGCAATACATATGAGCTAGGTAGTGGAGTAGATAGAAAAGTACATAAGGAATGCTCCTTGTCCCCATGGAAGTTCCAAATCTAATAGGGTTAAGTGACTTGTCCAGGGTCACACAGCTATCAAGCGTCTGAGGCCAGATTTGAACTCAGGAACACGAGTCTTCCTGACTCAAGCCTTAGGATTCTATCCACTGTGCCATCCAGCACCAGAACTTAGTGGGAAATAGAAAAGATGATGAGAAAACACGCATGTTTGGGAAGTAAAATGAAGTTATAAGAATTGTAACTAGAATTTCCAAACTTTCTTTGAAGAGGTGGGCAAGTATGGGTGCAAAGCATTGCTTACACTGTCTTTTCATGTGTTGCTTAGTCTTGAAAACTGCTTGTTTACTTTATTTGGTTTTTTACTCTTTGCTTATAGGGGATAACTTTCCAAATAAAGGAGAGGAAGGAATAAATTTGAAAATGAAGATAATGCATAACAAAAGATATCTATGCGTATGTTTCAGAGAATTATGTAAATACAGCTACAAACTACTTTTTACAGAAATAGATCTAAAGAATGAGAAGGACATCTAAGTGTTCTGGTGAACAGAGTGCTGGGCCTGGAGTCAAGAAGACTCATCTTCATGAGTTTAAATCTGGTCTCAGACACTATCTGGGTGACCCCGAGTAAGTCACTTCACCCTGTTGCCTCAGTTTCCTCCTCTGTAAAATGAGCTGGAGAAGAAAATGGCAAACCAAGCCAGTATCTTTCCCAAGAAAACCCCAAATGGGGTCATAAAGAGTCAGACATGACTGAAAGATGACTGAACAACAACAACAAAATAACTAGAAAAACATGTAAGAGAAATGACAATTGTACTTAAATACCAAATACCATACCAATGAAATTACAAAAGAATTTCTTTATAGTGCCAGGAAAAAAAACAATAACATACATCACATGGAGGGGAAAAAGGTCAAGAATCTCATGGGAAATCAGGAAAAGAAGTGGGAATAAAGAGGGCCTAGCAGTGCCAGATCTCAAATCATACTCTAAAGCAACAATCTGGAACTGATTAAAAACTAGAGAGCTTGTTCAGGGGAACAAATTACATAGAGAACACACAGGAGCAAATGTTTGGGGTAGTCTAGTCTTTGATAAACACAAGGACTCTGGCTACTAGGATAAGAACCAACTGTTTGATAAAAATTACTGGGAAAATTGAACAAATGAAGATTAAATTTCAACCAAGCTCTCACACCTTATATCAAGATAAGCTCCAAATGGGTATGTGACCTTGATATAAAAGGCCATAACATATATAAATTCAACAAACATGGACAAAATCACCTATCAGGTCTATGGGTAGAAGAAAAAAATTCATGACCAAACAAGAGATGGAGGAGATTGCATAAAGTAAAATGGATAATTTTATTTTGTTTACATAAAAATACCCAAATTACTACAAAGGACCTAGGGAGGAAGATATTATGTGCATCCAGAGAAAGAATTGATAAATAGAAGCATGTAGAGAATGATTGTATTTGTGTAATGGTAGCTATCCCTAGGCTGGGAGGGGGGAGTAAAAAAGAAGAAAGGTCCATGCTAACTTTCTTATAGATTTAAAAGGAATAGCAAGTTGGCCATAATAGATTTGTAGTTTGATGTGCAAACATTTTTGTTCTATTCTACCATGTTATTGAAATGCTTTTGTTATTTCTTAAATTCAGTATAAAATAAATACAATTTGTAAAAAAAATCAAGTAAAAAAAGTTTCTGCCCAACAAAACCAAGAAAGCTGAGATTAAACAGGAAACAGCTAAATAGGAAAAAATTCTTTGCAGCACATCTCTTTGATATATAAGGAACTGATTCAACTTTATAGAATATGAGTCTTCCCATATCCCATGATAGATGCTCTAAGGATATGAATAGGCAGTTCTCAAGTGAAGAATCCAAAGCAGTCCATAACCATATGAAAAATGCTCCAAAACACTAAAAATTAGAGAAATGTGAATTAAAGCCATTCTGAGAATGCACCTTACACCCATCAGATTAGCAAAGGTAACGAAACAAGGAAAATGACCAATATTCAAGGGGCCATAGAAAAGAGGCCAGTTGATGCCCTATTGGTGGGCCTGTGGACGCATATAACCATTTGGGAAAGCAGTTTGAAATTATGCATGAGAAGTAACAAAACAGTGCACGCTCCTTGCCCCAGCTATCCAACTGCTATACCCATAAACAAAAGAAATGAAAGAAAGAGGGAAAGGTCCTAATTGTACAAAAATATTTGTAGCAAGTCTTTTTGTGGTGGCAAAACTGGAAACTAATGAGATGCTCATCCATTGGGGAATGGCTGAATAAGTTGTGGTCTCTCAATGCGATGAAGCCCAAGTGTGCTGGAAGAAAGGAGGATTTCAAGGAGATAAACACTGGAATCAGAGTGAAGTGGGCAGAGCCAGAATAACTTGTACCATAACATCAATATTTTAAAAATGAACAAACTTTAAGACTTTTATAAACTGAAGAATAAAATAAGAGAAACTAGGAGGGCAATTTATACAAAAACAACAAGTGGTGTGATCAGTAGAGTCACCATCCATGATTCTTGAAGTCTGAGCATGAAGCCTACTAGCCATTATCTCCTGACAAGGAGGTGATGGATTTAGGGGACAGAACCACATATACATACACATCTACATGCATATATGTGCACAAATATGCGCATATGTACATATATAGAGACATATGTGTATATTAAAGAGACTGATACAGTTTATGTAGCCAATGAAGGAATTTGTTTCGTTTTCTCCTTTGTTGCCCCAATGAAATGGGGGAGAGATACTAGATTATTTCAAAAACACTTTAAAAATAGAGAGATTGCTGAAGTAGTGCATATATGAAATGGTGTGCATTTTCCAGTGATGTCACTGGAGTATTAGTTTTGTCTAATTGCTTTGCTTTATTACTAAAGACCTCACCAGGAGATGGGACAATCTGGAAATGTTAGTGATGTGAAAACAAAACATGTCAATAAAGCTTAAAAGAAACACAAACTCCAATCTGATGCTGAAATGTGGTAAAGTATAGATTATTTTAAGGATGGAGGAAGCCCATATATGTTTGTTGATGCAGCAAAAGAAGATATTCGCAAAAGACTGGGTGAAGGGTGCTAGAAAAGAAGGTTATGATCATGATAGAGATGGATGAGCATTGTACCAACCCGCCACTCTTGGGGGATAATCATGAAACTCATGCTGAAGGTATGATAATTACCCTGAGAACCTCACAGTTGGTACCAGGTGGGTATCCAGGCCTAGAAGGAAGGACTGAAGATGTTCCCTTCTAAGGGTTGGGCCTAGATTTTTGTAAGCCCACCTTGGATGCCACACTTGAGAAGTTTATCCTCCCCATCCTATACTTTACCTGCCTTGTTGATATCAGACCTGAATGTTAAATCACTAAACTATAAGATCAAACCATAGCAAACTAGGCTTAATATGAGCACCAAGAAATATTCTATCAAGAAGAATGTCCGGAACAAAACTTTCTAGGCTTAAATAAAGACTAAAAAGACAAGGCTCAGTGGAGTTATACAAAATGAGTCCCTATTTTATGAGCCAGAACCAGGCCAAACATAGTCCAGAATTTCACTCCAACACACCTACAGGTCCCATGGTCACAAAATCCTAGATTTAGACACAGAATTTAGAGGCCATCTAGTCTAACCTGCTTATTTTACAAATGAGGAAACTGAGGCCTAATGAAATTTTATGACTTGCCCAAGAACATGCAGTAGTTAGTAGCTGAGCTGTAATTTGAACTCGGGTCTTCCTTGTGCCACACTGCCTCTTTAATGGCCTTTAGCAAACTTTTGATCTGCCAGGAACTGTGTTGAGCACCATGTCACAGAGGATAGCATGGGCATTTGTGAATGTCACCTGTGCACAGGGAATTTGTCCTAATGTTCTAGTTTGTGTCAAGTCAACTCACATTGATCAAGCGTGTCCCATGTGCCAGGCACTGTGCTCAGCTCTGAGGATTAAAAACAAACAAAAACAAAAACAAACATATTTCCTGCCTCAAGGAGGTTACATCCTAATGAGAAAGAAAACCTATAAACAACTAGGTACCTCAAAACTGTATGATTAACGGAGTAGATAGATGGAAATCGAAGAGAGGAAATCATTAGTGACTAGGAGGCAGGGGGGCCAGGAAAGGCCTCTTGGAATGGAAGGGGGTGAGGAGTGTTGAGCTGAATCTTGAAAGAAGTCTGGGAAGCAAATTGCATTGAGGCCCAGAGGCCTCAGTAAGATCCATGGACATTCAAAAGGAATGGGCCTTTCTAACCATGTAAGAAAAATAAAATAACTAAAGATCCCATTCTGCAAATAATAATATAATAGTGATTGTGATTAGCACTTTAAGGTTGACAATGCACTTTGTGAATATTATCTAATTTTATCTTCACAACTTGGAAGGTACATACATTATTATGTCCATTCACCAGAGGAGGAAACTGAGTCATACAGGATTATATAACTAACAAGTTTCTGAGGCAGGATTTGAACTCAAGGCCTCCTGACCTCAGGTCTACCACTTTATTCACTGCGCCACCAAACTGCCTATGTCAGTAAGATCCCAAATTTATTGAGTAGTCAAAGTTTGTGAATGTTTTAATTCTGTGTGAGGTATAAATATACATCAATGTTTTCAAGGAAAGACCATGTGAGTGAGTTGTCGGGTGTAGTTTGACAAACCGCATTATTGCCAAGGTCAAACATGAATTCATAAGGCTCTTGGAACATGGGCAAATGATGTACATGTGCCCAGAAAGAAGATTAGACACATCAGAAGCAAAGGAAGTCCCTCCAGAAACATCAAGAAAGGCAAAATGGAGGGGGGAGGGGCATTCATCACACTGAGAGGCAGGAGAGGCACTTGTTCTACCGAGCCTGGCGAAGAAATGAGAGGTGCTGGGAATGATGATAAAGATACGAATAGGTTAAGGCCTATGTCATTCAGATCAAACAATGCCCAGACCATGCACTCCTAGATTGGGAGCTGGAAAGGACTTTAGAGGCCAGCCAGGCCAGGCTACTCCTTTGTAAAAAAGAGGATATTGAGGCAGAGTGAAGTGATTTGCTCAGGGTTATGTAGCTAAGGGAGTTCTGAGGCTAGATAGATAGATGCATAGATAGACAGAAATAGATAGATAGATAGATAGATATAGATAGATAGAGATAGAGATAATCACTTGCAAGTACAAATAATGGGGACAATCCAGCATCCTTTCCAATAAAATCAGAGGTAAAACAAAGCTTCGAGCTTTCACCTTGTCTATTTGACAGAGCACTGGAAATCATTGCTCTGGCAATAAGAGAAAGAAACTGAGGAAATATACGTAGAGACAGAAAGAAAATGATCAATTGTTCAGCTGATCTGGGATGTCTAAAGAACTCAGGAGAAGCGGCTAACATTAAGATTAAGAGCATGGTCCTGCTTTGGCTGTGTGGAGGCTGAGATACCGAGAGCAGCAACGGCACAAAGGGTTCTACTCGGGAGATACAGAGGCAGAGCTTAGGAGACAGAGCTCGCTTTCTAGATCTAGGATTGATCTGCGAAGAGATGACAGCAGATCCTGTGTGAGCCAACAAGGTTACTTGTTGTGAGTCTTCTGCCTCAACAACCAACTCGGGGGCGTCTGTTACCCCCACCAAGACCCAGGCCTTTGCCTAGCAAAGGGCCTGATCTCGCGGACAATGTATGGGGCAGGAGCCGAATGTGGTGAGTGACTCCGTTTATTCTTTCAGCAAGCAGCACTTTTATATCTTTGGTTACGTAGGCATTAGGGCCGCCCTGGTTCTGCCTACTCTCCTCCCCTTATCTTCCCCGCGCTAACCCGAAGTTCCCTGCGGGCAGGCAGTCCAAGCAAAGAACCGGAAGTTCCATGTGCTCTGGCAAGCCCAGACAGAGAGCCGGAAGTGCCATGTGGTCAAGCAGGCCCAGGCAAAGACCTGGAATTGCTAGGGAGGCAACAAAGGCGAGACCCCTCCTCCTGGTTCCACCCATATCTCAGAGCCCTGAGTTTACCTCAGCAGGCCCTGGGTGTGGAAGTCTGAGGAGGGCAGGGCTCGGCTCTAACTCGGCCATAATAGTTACTGACAAAAAGAATAGGGAGAGAATTGAAGGGACAGAACTGTAGGGGTCACCCATGCCCAGGATCAGAGTATGGATGCTAACCCAACAACAATCGACAAGGAGGGGTCAGAAAGGAAGGAGGATCTCACATAAAAGAGGCAAGAAATTGCTTTTACAATGGAGGGGAAGAAAGGGGAGGTGAGGGGGAGTGAGTGAAACTTGCTCTCATCAGAATTGGTTCAAAGAGGGAATAAGATACACAGGCAATGGATTATAGAAATCTTTCTTACCCTACAGGAAAGTAGAAGGGGAAGGGGAAAAAAGAAGGGAGGGTGATAGAAGGGAGGGCAGATTGGAGGAAGTGGCAGTCAGAAGCAAAACACTTTTGAGGAGGGACAGGGTGAGAGATTAGGAAGAATAGAATAAACAGTGGCAGGGGGAATAAGATAGAGGGAAATACAATTAGCAATAGGAACTGTGGAAAAAAATTGAAAATTGATAAAGGCCTCATTTCTCTAACATATAGAGAACTGTGTCAAATTTGTAAAAATAAGAGCCATTCCCCAATTAATAAATGATCAAAAGCTATAATCAGTTTTCAGATAAAGTAATTAAAGCCATCTATAGCCATATGAAAAAATATTCTAACTCACTACTGATTGGAGAAATGCAAATTAAAACAATTCTGGGATACTACCTCATACATATTAGACTGGCTAATAGAACAGAAAAGGTAAATGAAAATGTTGGAGGGGGTGTGCGGAAAAACAAGACATTAATGTACTGTTGGCAGAGCTGTGAACTGATTAAACCATTCTATAGAGCAATTTGGAACTATTCCCCAATGGCTATAAAACCATGTATACCCTTCGACCTAGCAATAACACTACGAGGTCTGCATCTCGAAAGAGATAAAAACAAAAAAAGAAAAGGGCCTATACATACAAAAATATTTATAATAGCTCTTTTCCGGGGGTAAAGAATTAGAAATTGAGGGGATGCCCATCAACTGGGGAATGCCTGAACAAGTTATGGTATGTAATCATGATGGACTACTATTGTATTATAAGAAATTATGAGCAGGATACTCACAGAAAAACCTAGAAAGACTTGCATGGGTTGATGCAAAGTTAAATCTACTGGGTACAAAGTAGTAGCAATATTGTAAGATGGTCAGCTGTGAAGGACTTAGTTATTCTCAGCAAAACATGACAACTCTGAAGGACTTATAATGAAAAATGCTATCCATCTGCAGGGAAAGACCTGATGGTATCTGAATACAGATTGAAGCATACTCTTTTTTACTTTCTTTATTTTTCCTGAGTTTTTTGTCTATGTTTTTTTCACAATATGACTATTATACATATGTTTTGCATGCTACACATATCTAATCTATATGGAATTGCTTGTCTTCTCAATGTGTGTGGGAGGGGTTGGGAAGGGAGGAAGAGAGAGAATTTGGAACTCAAAGTTTTAAAAATAAATGTTAAAAATGTTTTCACATGTAACTGGGGGGAAAATAAATACTAAATAAATACAAAAAAATTAGTAACTGAGGAAGAAAGAAAGAAAGAAAGAAAGAAAGAAAGAAAGAAAGAAAGAAAGAAAGAAAGGAAGGAAGGAAGGAAGAAAGGAAGGAAGGAAGGAAGGAAAATTAAGGGAAAGCTTTGCCATGGGATAAAACTGATACCTGGAGATACACAGGAACCCTAACCCTAATCCCTTCTTCCTGTGTCAAATTTTAAAGAGAGGTCCAGCAAGATAAAACTAAGCAAAGGATTCTAAATTAAGCAAGAAACAAATCTTGATTCTACTTAAAAAAAGCAGATGATTAGTTGAGTGTTAGGGGAGGGGGCTGAATGATCGAGGTAACATTGCAAGGGGTTGAGAAGTAGGAGATGAAAAGTAGAATCAATCAATAGAGATTGCTGCTTTCTGGGATTCTGGGATTGAAAGAGAGGAGAGATAAAAAATAGTAGGTTAAGCGGAGGTTGGGTGAAGTTGCTGGGATTTTGTTTGTTTAAGTATGAAGAAAGGAGCTTGGTCTTTTTGTTTGGAGTAAGGAAGGATAAAGTGGACAAAGAAAGGCTGAGTGGACCTTTTTGGACATCTGTGTCTCTCCTCCAAAGAATTCCTCCCACAATGTTTCCAACAGGACTGCAACAGTACCATATCCAGTTTTGTTTTGCTTTGTTTTGTTTCTGAAGACCTCCAGTGATAGAGAGCCCCTTTCCCTGGAGACTGCCTTCAGCAGCTTGGGACAGCTCTGATTATGAGATTTTCCATGCATGGAGAGGAAACCTGCCTCTTACTGCTTTCTCATTGCTTTTTCATTGCTGGAAACCACCGCTTTCACAGATTATGTAGACAAGATGAAAGGGAGGCTGAGGGTGGGAGAAGGGAGGGCTCCCCACAGGCATAGTTCTTTGTTCTCAGTCCCACTCTTGAGTTAGACAAAAAACAAAACTACAGGCACCTTAGTGTGTGGCCACTCCATCCCTGGGTACAGTTACAGAGCATCTGTGAACTACATGCCTGCTGGATTCAGGAGCCTGGGTTTCTGGGAGATGAGCTTGGGTTCCAATCATAGAGGAAATCTGGGATTGCAGACAAGAACTTCTTTGGCCTAGAAGGCAGAAGAACAGAAGCAGATCTGAGGATGAACCCCATGAAAAACTCCATAGAGAACCACAACAAGTCAGGCTGTGATCATGAGACCCCTTCAGGAAGAATTTTCTTTGTGTTATTGAATCACTGTACATGGTGTATTGGGAGTGCCTAGAGTTCCAGAGCCTAATTTAGCTGATCTCTGTAGCTTAGAATTCCAAAGAGTGGATACTCAATTCTCAATTTTGGAATTGGCTTGAAGGCTTCAAGGAGTAAATGCCACTAAGAGCTGTAGGACCAGTCCTACAGTAGGACCGCTCCTCTGCCTGTGGTCACCTGAGACTGGCTAATGAGACTTCTCCTGGCTCCCTATCTCTCTCCATTGCTGCTCATCACCATCCCACTGTCCCATTCCTCAGACCCTAGGTCTGGTCCCTTCTTCAGCATTGAAAAATGGCCCCACTTCATGTCTGCTTCAGAGATACTTCCCAGGACTAGGGAGTTAGCATCACCCCCTGCTTTCAAATGCAAGAGTCCAAGGTCATCCTTTAAAGATAGATAATTCTCAACAAAATCCATTAATAAAATTAATAATTCTTATTTACCTAGGCTGTGTGTGAGTCCAGAGCTAGAGGTTGGGGAAGTCAATACAAAAGCAAAAAGAAGCACCTACTCCATCTCAGAAGAAAAATTGCAAGCTATTAATAAGTACATAGTGGAATGAAGTTGTTACTATTAATAACTACATGAAAGAATCTCCTAAACACTAAAAACATGTGTGTTACTTCATACCCTGCAAATTGGCAAAGATGACCAAAAATGACAATAGCCAATGCTGGATGTGTGAGAAGATAAGCACAGTGATGCATTGTTGGTGGAACGTAAATAGTGATGAAAATGTCCATAGCATTTTACCCAGAAATTCAATCAGTGGGCTTTTATCCCAAGAAAGCCATTGATAAGAAGAAAGTCCCCATATACACTAAAATATTACAGCAGTACTTTTTGTGATAGTGAAGAACTGGAAACAAAGTAGACACCCATTGATTGGGAAATGGCAAAACTAAATGTGGTACATGAGTGTAATGGAATATTATGGCACTGTAAGAAATGATGTATGATTAATACAGAGAAGCACAGAAAGGTCTATGTGAACTGATGCAGAATGGAGTTAAGAAAACCAAGAAAAGAACATGACTTCTACTGTATGGAAAAAGCAACTATGCACACACAGAGAGAGTCAAGTGTGCATATGACAAAATTGTAAAGAATAAGCATGGCTTGCAAGAAGAGGTATGAGAAGGTATGCCTACTGCATCCCTCTGAGGATCTGGGAGGTCCACAGGGTGGCACACTGCACATACTCTTGGACTTTTTCAATGTATTAATCAATTGTGTTCTTTTTCTCTTCTTTTTTCTTCTTTTTGTCTTTAAAAACACTATTTGTCTTTGGGATGTCTCTCTGGGAGAGGAGGGAAGGGGAAAGGACACTGTGGAAGACAAGACGATATAAAGAAAGACATCAATAAACATAATGATAGATTTTAAAAAGTCATCTGTCAAAATGAGAGAAGGGGGTGGATTTTGGGAAATGAAGATAATGCAGAAGAGCTGGGCCATCTGAAGTGGGAGATGCCCTGGAAAATGAATAGGAGATGAATAAGAGCACTGCACCACAGCAGCACTGGAGCTGGCCAGCATGCATGGAAGGGGGCAGGCTGCCATGGCTCTGAGATGTGCTTTTTAGCCTGGGTGCAGCAGCACTGGAGCTGAACAGCATGTACAGAGAGGGGGCAGGTTGCCATGGCTCTGAGCTGTGCTCTGTAACCTGGGTGCAGCAGCACTGGAGCTGGCCAGCACACATAGACAGGGCAGCGGGGAGGGGAGGGGGGATGCGGGGGGAGGCTGCCATGTCTCTGAGGTGTGCTCTGTAGCCTGGGTGCTGCAGCACTGGAGCTGGCCAGCACACTCATGGAGTGGGGCAGGCTGCTGTGGCTCTGAGGTTCTCTCTTCTGCCAGCTGTGCTTTGCAGCCTGACAGCAACAGCACAGGAGGCAGAGCTTGGTGCAGGGGAGGAAGGTGGTGGGAAGATTCAGGGCCTGTGGAATTCCCCAGCAAATATAACGGAAGATCAAGTAAAAGCCCAGGGCTGCAGAGAATCTGGGATATCATTGTGACCAAACATCAACAAAAGTGCTAATGTCACCGTGGGCTATTTAACAAATGAATGAATGAGAAAGCCTTTATTGTGTACCTACTATGTGCAAAGTGCTAAATAATAATGATAATAACAATAACCACACAGCTGATGTAGCCCTGTAATAAGAACAAGCAATCACAAAGTGTTTGAGGCTTGCAAAGTGCTTTAATATGTCGATTCATTTGATTCTCAAACAACCCTAGTTAGTATGATTATATGTCGATTTCACAGATCAGAGAAATGAGTCTGAAGGTCAAATATCTTACCTAGGATCCCATAGCTAGTAAGTCCGTAAAGCAGGATTCAAAATCTTCTCATTGGTTCCAAGTCCACCCTTCTAGCCTAGCCTCTGTACCATCCAATAGAAAGGAGGAAAGCCCCAACTCCCAAGGAGCTCACATTCTAATGGGCTGGGGATGGCGAGAAAATGTATCAAGAGGCACAGTACAGTCTTTGTACAAATAAAACAACTGTAGCCAAGATCAGAAGCAAAGCAGAAAATTGGGGGGGGGGGAATTATAGACAGATTCTCAGGTAAAGGTATCAAACTGCAAATATATAAGGAACTTTGTCAAATCTATAAGATTACAAGTCATTCCCCAATTGATAAATGGTCAAAGGATATGAAAACATGTAGTTTGCCAACGAAGAAATCAAAACAATTTCTAGTCACAGAAAAAGAAAATGTTCTAAATCATTATTGATTAGAGAAATTCAAATTAGAACAACCTTGAGATATCATTTTACATCTATCAGATTGGCTAAAATGATTGAAAGAGAAAGTGACAAATATTGGAGGGAATGTGGAAAACTTGAGGCAATAATTCATTGTTGCTGTTGTTGTGAACTGCTCTAACCACTTTGGAGACCAATCTAGAATTATCCCCAAAGAGTAATTAAACTACCTATACCTTTTGACCCATCAACACTATCCTTAGGTCTGTTTCCCAAGATGATGAGGGAAAAAGGAAAAGAACCTATATGTCCTAAAATATTTATAGCAGCTATCTTTGTGGTGGCAAAGAACTGGAAATTAGTAGGGGAGAATGCCTATCAATTGGGGAATGGGTGAGCAAATTGTTGAGTATGATTGTGATGGAATATTACTACACTATAAGAAATGATGAACTTAATGATCTTAGAGAAACATGCAATAGACTTAGACAAAATAATGAAAAGTGAAATGAGCAGAACAAGAGAACATTGTATACAGTAATAACAATAAAGAACAATTTTGAGGGAATAAATTATTTTGACTTATACATATATAAATTAACTACAAAGGCCATAATATGAAGGAAGACGCTGTCTACATCCAGAGAAAGAACTGATAAATAGAAGTATGCATAGAATGGTTTTACATATATATATATATAATATATCATATGTATTATACATATCTGTGTCTAATGGTAGTCATCTCTAGGGTAAGGGTGGAAGGAAAAAAGGGGAAAAAAGAAAGTTCCATGAAAAATTTGTTACATATTTAAAAGAGATAGCAAGTTGTACATAATAGATTTGCAGTCTCATGTATAATCATCTTCTTTTATTCCACTGTTATGGAAATGCTTGTTTTATTCTTAAGTTCAGAACAAAACAGATGAAATTTCAAAAATAAAGAAGCACAGTATCCAAGAGCAGAGAGGTCACTGTCCCTCTACACTGTGTCCTGGTTGCACTGCATCTAAAATACTGCGTTCAGCCCTGGGTACCACATGGATATGCAACAGAGATCATAGGATGCAAATTCTTGAGTTGGAAAGAAATTTAGAGATAATTCAGACAATCCCTTCACTTTACAATGACAGGAAACTGACTGTCCACCCTATTAGGTAATACAAAAAGGAACACTTTAAGAAAGGCAGAGTGATATCATGATAAGAATATTGAATTTGGAGTCAGAAAACTTGGATTCAAATCCTAGCTCTGATATTTATTATTGGCATGCCTTTAGGTAAGTCATTTAGTGTTTCTGGCCCTTAGTTCCTCACTAGGAAAAATGAGGGAGGAGGGGCAGAGAAAGGTAGTGTTTGGAGATGGTTAGGACATACATGGGACTTGGAGCCAAGAAGACAGTTTCAAATCACCCCACAAGCCACAAGTTCTGGGCCTCAGTTTTTTTCACCTAAAAATGAGAGGGCAGGACTCAGTAGTCTCTAGGCTTCTTTCCAGCTGTAAATCTATGATCCTAAGATCCCAGGACTAGATGTCCTCTTGGGCCCTGATCAACTGTACATCTTTGATGCAATGATTTTGAATGTCCGTAGTTATCATGATAAGAAAAGAGATTTTCATATCCAGAATAAAATTTCAATTTATCAATCCTATCTCCTTTCTTTTAAAGTATATGTAAATCCTTGTGCTAGCAAAAAAAAAAAAACAAAAGAAAAGAAAACCTCATCTCTTCTGTTCCTTCCTTGTTTACGTGTCTCACATACTTGGGGGCAGTTGCTCATGCCTCTTCTTTCTCTCTCTTCCCCATTACTTTTCCTCACTTTTTCTATACTTCATTCCCAACATCCCCTTCTACCTCTTTATTTAAATTCTCTCCAGCTCATCAGTGGTCATTTGGGGGAGGGAAGTTCCTACAGGCTGGCTGGCATCTCCCAGGGGTGCCCCTGCCAGAAGCTGTCAATGTCAATGATCCTCTATTTGGCCCAGTGGATGGTTCTTGTGTGAATCTGCAGCCTCCAATCAGCCTTTGCTGCCTCAGTGATTGTTGTGGCATTTGCCATTCCCAGGCCTAATTGGCTGTCCATTTATGTTGCACACTTGTTTTGATGTTAGTATCCTTCCTAAACTAAAATTTCACAGCACATCTAGTTTGGAATAATTGTTCAACCCTGTCTCCTAATTAGGAAGCCTTTTCTCTATGGCTTGTTTCTGTAGAGAGCGTTCTCAGACACTCAGATTACCTTTCATCTTCATTTGGTCTTGTTTATTTATTCTTGTGCCTGCTCTTCATTGTTTTTCCCACTTCTCCATTTCCGCTTGTCTTTTTTTTAATGCAGATCTTTCTGTGCCCCTCCTCCACCCCCCTATTCTTTGGCATTGTCCTTCTTCTAGAGTAGGGATTGTTGACTTCTGTATAGTTTAGACTTCTCTGCTGTTCCTTCATTATAAAGTTCTAACTCCAGCTCAAGACTTGCTGCATTTCTCTCCTCCCCTGCTGACTGACTGGCTAAAGATACCAAGAGTGCAAAAAAACTCGATCCTTTAGCACTGAGACCACCCTACCTATGGAAACCTCCCTTCTTGGGTGAGTTGGCTAAGTGACTTGCCCCAAGTCAAATTACTAGTAATTGTCAACAATTCGATTGGTAACTCAGGTCCACTTGAGTGAAGCCCAGCTTTCAATCCACAAATGTCAGGCAGCCTCTGATTGAGATGTAAATGCTACAAAGGACCTAAGGGGTGACTGAGTCCAATTCCCTCATTTTGCAGATGAGGAAACTGAGGCTTAGGGTCACACAGACAGTAAAAGTCTAAGGGGATTTAAATCCTAACTTCCAGATTCCAAGTCCAGGGCCAGGCTCACTACCTGACCCGGCTCCTCAAGTTCTTTCAATAAAGGAAACAAGGCATATCCTGGGGACTCTTGGGCAAACTCCGTCAAATTATGCCTGAATCTTAGAGATCTGTCTAGCATGCTGAAAGATAAAGTAACTTACCCACGGTGACAGAGACACAGCACTCAGAGTCAGCAGAGCCCATGTCTGCCGGGCAAGGAGGCGCATCTCCATCCACTGTCCCCCTACCTCTTGCATACTTAACAGACACTTGTTGAAGTAATATATAATGAGCACAGCAAGTTTTTGGTGATCAGGGTGTAGACGTCCCCTTCTTCTGGATGGCCTGCTTTCTCGTGGCATGGAGGTAACCCTGGTTAATTCAAGTCTCTGCCCATGGAGGGTGTAGACATCCCCTTCTTCTGGATGGCCTGCTTTCTCGTGGCATGGAGGTAACCCTGGTTAATTCAAGTCTCTGCCCATGGAGGGTGTAGACATCCCCTTCTTCTGGATGGCCTGCTTTCTTGTGGCATGGAGGTAACCCTGGTTAATTCAAGTCTCTGCCCATGGAGGGTGTAGACGTCCCCTTCTTCTGGATGGCCTGCTTTCTCGTGGCATGGAGGTAACCCTGGTTAATTCAAGTCTCTGCCCATGGAGGGTGTAGACGTCCCCTTCTTCTGGATGGCCTGCTTTCTCGTGGCATGGAGGTAACCCTGGTTAATTCAAGTCTCTGCCCATGGAGGGTGTAGACATCCCCTTCTTCTGGATGTCCTGCTTTCTCGTGGCATGGAGGTAACCCTGGTTAGTTCAAGTCTCTGCCCATGGAGGGTGTAGACGTCCCCTTCTTCTGGATGTCCTGCTTTCTCGTGGCATGGAAGTAACCCTGGTTAATTCAAGGTCTTGCCCATGGAGCTCAAGCTCTGGCTTGTCCTACGCAACTGTGAAAGCATTGTGGTCAGGCTAAAATATGGGGTTGTGTCTCTTACAAAAGGGACCAAGCCAGTTTAATTCAGAAAAGCTCATTCCAGGACCATTGATCACAAGGCAAGAGATTTTGTCAATAATCCCTCACACAGATGGTCTGATAAGGCAAGGACAGGCTGAGATCCATATTGGCAGATGGGTGCTTATCACAGATCCTTGGATTATTCAAGCATTACCTCAGTATATTTACCTTAATTTTGCTCTATTAATGACCATAGAGACCCTGAAGTGACACTGGTATGCAGCTTCATAATTCCAGGAAGGAATGAAAGAAAGCATTTATTTAGTGCCTGTCACTTACTAAATGTTTAGCACTGTGCTAAACATTGGGGATACAAAGAAAAGTAAAAGTCAGCCCCTGCTCACAAAAAGCTTAAGATCTAATGGAGGAGATAACAATTAAACAAGTATTACCAATAAGCTGCATTCAAGATAAAAAGGAAATTAAGAGGGGGAAGACACTAGAACTAAGAGAAGTAGGGGCAGGCTTCCTGTAGATGAGATATTAGTTGGAACCCGAAGGAAGCCAGTGAAGCCAGTAGGCAGAGATGAGAAGGAAGAGCATTCTAGGCATTGGGGGAATGGAGAGATAGCCAGAGAAAATGCCTGGAGCCAAGAGATGAAGTGTCTAATTTCTGTAACAACCAGGAGGTAAGTGTCACTGGACTGAAGAGTACTTGTTGAGGAGTAAGGAATCATAAGAAGCCTGAGAAGGGGTCTAGGTTATGGAGGTCTTTGAACAAAAAAAAAGGACTTAGTATTTGATCCTGGAGAAAACAGAGAGCTGGTGGAGTTCATTAAGTAGAAGGGTTACATGAGTGTACCTGTGCTTCAGCAAAACTCCCTGTCATACCTGAATGGACAATGGACTGGAGTGGGGAGAGACTTGAAGCACACAGACCCAAATTCAGACTATTGCAGTAGTCAAAGTGTGAGGAGATGAAGCCTGAACTAGAGTGGGAGTAATGTCAGAGGAAAGAAAGGGGTGTCCCCTAGGATGTTTGAAGGAGAGTCATTGTGGATCTTTTTTAATGTTTTTATCATTTTTATTTCATATTTCAGTTTTCAACATTGATTTCCACAAGATTATGAGTTTCAAATTTTCTCCTCATTTCTACCCTCCCCCACACTCCAAGATGGCATATATTCTGAGTGCCCTGTTCCCCAGTCAGCCCTCCCTTCTGTCACCCCCCCCATCTCCTTTCCCCTTACTTTTTTGTAGGGCAAGATAGATTTCTATGCCCCATTCCCTATATATCTTATTGCCCAGTTGCATGCAAATACAACTTTTATTGAGCATCTGCTTTTAAAACTTTGAGTTCCAAGTTCTCTCACCTCTTTCCTTCTCACCCACCCTCCCTAAGAAGGCAAGTAATTCAACATGGGCCACACATATATCATTATATAAAACACTTCCACAATACTCATGTTGTGAAAGACTAACTATATTTCCCTCTATCCTACCCCATCTCCCTTTATTCAGTTTTCTCCCTTGACCCTGTCCTTTTCAAAAGTGTTTGCTTTTGATTACCTCCTCCCCCATTTGCCTTCATATTCCCTTCAGCTACCCTGATACTGAGGTCTCATGAATTATACACATCATCTTTCCAAGTAAGAATGTAAGCAAAACAGTTCAACTTTAGTAAGTCCCTTATTATTTCTCTTTCTTGTTTACCTTTTCATGCTTCTCTTGATTCTTGTATTTGAAAGTCAAATTTTCTATTCAGCTCTGGTCTTTTCATTGAGAAAGCTTGAAAGTCCTCTATTTTATTGAAAATCCATATTTTGCCTTGGAGCATTATACTCAGTTTTGCTGAGCAGGTGATTCTTGGTTTTAAGCCTAGCTCCCTTGACCTCCGGAATATCATATTCCAAGCCTTTCAATCCCTTAATGTAGAAGCTGCTGGATCTTGTGTTATCCTGATTGTGTTTCCACAATACTCAAATTGTTTCTTTCTTGCTGCTTGCAGTATTTTCTCCTTGATCTGGGAGCTCTGTAATTTGGAGACATTATTCCTAGGAGTTTTCTTTTGGGGATCTTTTTCAAGAGGTGATCAGTAGATTCTTTCAATTTCTATTTTACCCTTTGGTTCTAGAATATCAGGGCAGTTTTCCTTGAGAATTTCTTGAAAGATGATGTCTAGGCTCTTTTTATCATGGCTTTCAGGTAGTCCAATAATTTTTAAATTATCTCTCCTGGATCTATTTTCCAGGTCAGTGGCTTTTCCAATGAGGTATTTCACATTGTCTTCCATTTTTTTCATTCCTTTGGTTCTGTTTTATAATATCTTGATTTCTCATAAAGTCACTAGCCTCTACTTGTTCTAATCTAATTTTTAAGGTGGTATTTTCTTCAGTGGTCATTTGGACCTCCTTTTCCATTTGGCTAATTCTGCTTTTCAAGACATTCTTCTCCTCATTGGCTTTTTGGAGCTCTTTTGACATTTGGGTTAGTTTATTTTTAGGGTGTTATTTTCTTCAGTATTTTTGGGTCTCCTTTAGCAAGTCATTGACTTGTTTTTCATGGTTTTCTAGCATCACTCTCATTTCTCTTCCCAATTTTTCCTCTAATTCTCTTACTTGCTATTCCAAATCCTTTTTGAGCTCTTCCATGGCCTGAGACCAATTCGTATTTTTCTTGGAGGCTTTTGATGCAGACTCTTTGAATTTTTTGACTTCTTCTGGCTGTATGTTTTGATCTTCTTTGTAACCAAAAATAAGATTCTAGAGTCTGAGT
Source organism: Trichosurus vulpecula (assembly GCF_011100635.1). Classification (NCBI taxonomy): domain Eukaryota; kingdom Metazoa; phylum Chordata; class Mammalia; order Diprotodontia; family Phalangeridae; genus Trichosurus; species Trichosurus vulpecula. The sequence goes on along the minus strand of NC_050576.1, from coordinate 1,378,984 downwards.
CTGAGTCTGCAACTTTTTTCACTGCCTGTTCATGTTCCCAGCCAACTACTTGACCTTTGAGCTTTTTGTCAGGGTATGACTGCTGTAGAGTACAGAGTGCTTTGTCCCAAGCTTTAGGGGCTGTGCTGCTATTTTAAGAGCTACTTTTACTCCACTGTCACTGAAAGCTCTGCCACAGCAGCACTCCTCCTCCCCAAAGAACTGCCAGCCAGGATTGTGACCCAGATCCAAGCAGGGCAAAGCTGCCTCTGTGCCACCAAAGCACTCCTTGCACTTCTGCTCTGATCCACTGTTTGATTCCTCCCACCTTGTGAGCCAGGGACTTCGGAAGCAGCTGACACTGGAGCTCTGGAAGCAGCTGAATGAGCTTCCTGCTGCTGCCACCACCACCACCACCATGCCACCTCTGCCATGCCCAGGGCTGGGGCTGGACTGCTTTCTAACCCAGCAGTTTTCCCACTAACTTGCTCCATGGTGTTTGGTGCTTGTGGGGTGAGAAGTCTGGTAACTGCCACAGTTCAATGATTCATGGCCCTAAGTCACCTTGGGATGACTCCTGGTCTGTTCTGTCCTGGTGAGGCCCATGCTGGGCTGTGGTCCACTCCCAGAACCATGCAATAGACCCTTCCCAGTGACCATCCAGGCTCTCCTGGGCTAGAGACCTGCTTCCCTCTGATATTTTGTGGGTTCTGCAGTTCTAGAATTTGTTCAGAGCCATTTTTACAAGTTTTTGGATGGATTTGGGGGAGAGCTTAAGCAAGTCCCTTCTTTCCAGCTGCCATCTTGGCTCTGCCCCCATTGAGTCATTGTGTATCCTGCAGTTTCCCAGTATGAGGGCAGGATTTTGAGAGAAGATAAAAATTGTGAGCCACATACTGAAAACCTGAAGAAGAAAAGGGAGTGACCTGAAGGCATGTAGACAACAACTACCAGGATCTTGATTGACAGATATGAATAGCATAAATCTCAAAGGAAGAGAGGTTACTTCATGATGGAGGTAGGGGAAAAAATTGGAAGTCACAATGGAGAGCAAAGAGTATTCCAACTCCCCAACCTAGATCATTGAGCAAAGTAGAATGAATGAAGGTATAGCTAGTACTAGAAAGCCATAGAGGCTGTGTCCACTGAAGGAAGTCAGGTTTCTATAATAGCTAGAAGATGGAAGGGGTGGGAGACGAAAAGACTTAGGATGAAGTTTATTGCCCATGGAAAATCATTCCAGAGAGCACAGTGGAAGGTAGGGTAGTATTTGGTTAGAGTTTTGGAGTGGGAGACTTGAAAGGTGGATCACTTGAGACAAGCACAAACACATAGGACTTAGATAAGAGTTATATGGAATGGGCAGGCATGGAGGAGTTGTATTGTGTAAAGCATTAACCCATCCAATGACTCCCCAAGACAACAGGACCCAGCCAGAATGAGCAGCCAGTCATCTACCCATGTAAACCATCACTCTCAAACATTGCTAGCTCAAGGGTCAATCAATATCAAATCAATATTATCATTGCTACTGAAAAACACATGACAATCTAAGGAGTGGACATTTATTAATAAATGGACATTTATTAAGAGCCAGTTATGTGCCAACCAACAGCAAAACAAAATTGAATAGCAGAAAGAGGTGACTGCCCTCAAGGAGCTTACAATGTAATAAGGAAAGGTAATACACCAAAGGAAGCTGAAAGTGGGAGAGAAAAGGAGGGCTGTCAGAAGGTACCTAGCCTGGGGCATGATGATGAAGGTGTAGTCAAAACCAAGCAGAGCAGCTGGTAGAAAATGAAGAGATGGCTAGAATTTTGCAAAGGGAGTCTTTTAGAAGAGCCCTGCAATCAGAGGGTCAGAAGCAACCGAGGAAACTGATGAGGAGTGAATGAAGTCATCTCCACTATGATAGGTATTCAAGTGATGAGTGGTAAATGAAGAGAGGGTTGAGATTGGGGATCTTCTAAAGGGAGGCTATGGGAGGAGTGTTTTGATTTGTCTTCTAGTCATTAAGTGCCTACTTCACAAATACTATCTATTTCTGAATGGCTCCACTCAAAATCTGTGACTGCCTAAATGAAAGCTCCCTTCCCTCACCAACAATCCCTATTATCTGTTGCACACCCCTAATTGAATATAAGTTCTCTGAAGATAGGGACTGTCTCATTTGCTATTTCTATCCCCAACTCCTAAGACAGCACCTGAAACATAGTGAGGCTTCTTACAAGATGTCTGTTGCTACATTGATTGAATCATTGGAAGGAATATGGCCATTGATAAGATCAGAGTGTTGGGGCGTTGTTGTTGTCATTGTCTGTTCAAGCAAATGTTGAGTGACATCCCAATGTCAGTCACATGATTTTTGTTTTGTATTTAAATAGTCACTGGAGGAACTTTTCTGTATCTTTAAAATACAGTTTTTAAAAAAGCAGAGAGAGCTTCAATAGAGGAAACTGTCATTTTTTTATCACTCCTTTCCTAAGACATTGTCAAATCCCCAATGTTCCCCCCTTTGACCTGCAGAGAAGCTGAAATGGAAACAGTGAATCATTATAACTTTTTGAAGTTTCATCAAATCTTCACAACTTTTGAGTTGTGTGCCTATCTTCTTTCCATATTTGACCTTCTTCTGCCCCCTACTCTCTTCTTGGACATTACACTGTACACAGCCCTCCCCTTAATCCTCTTGTGGAAGCTTGTAAAGCCATACTAAGGGATTTTCACTAGGGCAGTTACGATCAAGATCAACTAACTGGAGGTAATAAGCTAGGTTGAAATGGGAGCTCAATATTAGGGCTCAAGGTCATGTACTTCCTAGGCAGTAATGCCAAATGGTTGAACCCTGACAACTGCTTATGTGTCCCATAAGGGGCCACCAGCTCATCACTGTCACTGTATGGTGGAGGCTACTCTCAAAGAGAGAGTGTGTGTGTTTCACTGCCTCTCCTAATCCCTAAGCCAGATATCCCCATTTCCTAGTGCTGGAGTGTTTTAGCAGTTAATCCCAGACTCTTTGTAAACTGAGAGATGAATTAAATCACCTGTTAATTTTAAAATAAAATAATCCAAAGTGAGAGAATTGTTATGAGCCAAAATTGTCATTTGGGGATTTCTTTTCAACTCATTGATTAGGAATCCAATAGATATCAAGTTTGTTATTTTTTATTCCAATTTGCCATTTCATGGGCTCCCATTATGGAAACTCCCTTCATTAAAGCAGATTAACAACTCCTTTATAAATGACAGCAAAATATCTGGAGGCATTAAGAGGGTTAAGGAGTCACTTGTACACATTATATGTCAGAAGTGGGATTGGACCAGGTCTTCTGGATTCCAAGGCTAGCCGTCAATTTAGCATACTATGATAATCTCCTCCTCCTCCTCCTCCTTCACCTTCTTTTACTTCTTCTCCTCCTCTTTCTTTGCTTTTCCTTCTTCTCTTTTCTCCTTCTCTTCCTTCTCCTCCTTCTCCTCCTCTTCATCCTTCTACTTCACCTCCATCATGTTCTATGTATTTATATAGTTCATGACATGTAACAAAATATGTTCATTTCTTAAAGGAAAACATTTTCTTAGTCTTGAATTGAAATATGCTCCTCCTTCCATAGGACATGCTTATCAAATCTATTGCAAATATCAGAACTTGTTTTATTTCTGAAATTCATTATTTATTTGACATTCTTTTTTTTAATTTTCAGTTCTGAATTCTCTCTCTCCCTCCTTCCCCTCCCCCACCCATTGAGAAGACAGAAAATGTGATATCCATTATGCATGTGAAATCATGCAGAACATATTTCCATATTAGCTATTTTGCCAAAAAAAAAAAGCAAGAAAAAGTAAGTGGAAAAAAATGAGCTTCAATCTGTACTCAGACTCCATCAGTTCTCTCCCTGGATGTGGCTAGCATTTTTCTTTTTTTTTTTAAATTAGATTTTCTTTTTTTAGTTTACAATCCTTACTTCTTCATGTTCTTGAGTGTCAAATTTTCTTCCCTTCCCTTGCCTCCCCGCTTCCTTCCAAAATGGCGTGCAGTCTGATATAGATTCTACATAAACCTTCGCATTAAACTTATTTGCACAATAGTCAAGTTGCAAAGAATTATGACCAATGAAATGAATCATGAGAGAGAAGAAACAAAACCAAAAAAGATGAGAAAAAAGAGAGCAAATAGATTGCCTCAGTCTGCGTTCAGACTCCACAGTTCTTTCTCTGGATGTAGATAGCTCTCTCCATCATGAGTCCTTTGGAGCTGTCATTGAGTCTTGTACTGCTGCAGAGAGCCAAGTCTATCAAAATTAGTCATCTGTGGTTGTCTACAATGTTCTCCTGGTTATGCTCCTCTCACTCAGCATCAGATCATGCAGGTCTTTCCAGGTTATTATGAAGTGCGTATCTTCCCCATTTCTTATAGCACAATAGTATTCCATTACATTTATATACCACAACATGTTCCGCCATTCCCCAATTGATGGGCATCCCCTTGATTTCCAATTCCTTGCTACCGCAAAAAGCTGCTATAAATATTTTTGTAGTACAGGTCCCTTTCCCATTTGTGTGATCTCTTTGGGATATATCCCTAGGAGTGGTATTGCTGGGTCAAAGGGTATGCACATTTTCATAACCCTTTGGGCATAGTTCCAAATTGCTCTGCAAAATGGCTGGATCAGTTCACAACTCACAAACTCCACCAACAATGTATTAATTTTCCAATTTTCCCACATCCTCTCCAGAATTTATCATTTTCTTGTTTTGTCATGTTAGCCAATCTGAGAGGAGAGATGTGGTACCTAAGAGTTGTTTTGATTTACATTTCTCTGATCAATAGTGATTTAGAGCATTTTTTCATATAGATAGTTCCAATTTTCTTCCTCTGAAAACTGCCTGTTCATATCCTTTGACCATTTCCTAATTGAGGAATGGCTTTTATTCCTATAAATTTGACTGAATTCCCTGTATATTTTAGATATGAGGCCTTTATCAGGGACATTGGTTGTAATGATTTTCTCCCAATTTTCTGCTTCCCTCCTAATCTTTGTTGCATTGGCTTTGTTTATACAAAAACTTCTCAATTTAACATAATCAAAATTGTCCATTTTGCATTTTGTAAGGTTCTCTGTCTCTTGATGGGTCATGAATTCTTCCCTTTCCCATAGACCTGATAGGTAAACTATTCCCTGCTCTCCCAAATTGCTTATAGTATCAGCCTTTATTCCTAAATCATGAATGCATTTTGACTTTATTTTGGTATATCATGTAGGATATTGGTCTATGTCCAGTTTCTGCCCTACCATTTTCCAAATTTCCCAGTAGTTTTTGCGGAATAATGAATTCTTAGCACAGAAGCTGGATTCTTTGGGTTTATCAAAGAGTAGATTGCTATAGTCATTGACTTCTGTGTCTTGTGTACTTAACCTATTCCACTGATCTACCACTCTGTTTCTTAGCCAGTACCAGACAGTTTTGATGACTGCCACTTTATAAAACAGTTTAATATCTGGTATGGCTAGTCCACCTTCCCTAACATTTCTTTTCATTAATTGCCTTGATGTTATGGACTTTTTGTTCTTCCAGATGAATTTTGTTATTATTTCATCCAGCTCTGTAAAATAATTTTTGGTAGTTTTATTGGTATGGCACTGAATAACTAAATTAATTTAGGTAAAATTGTCATCTTTATTTTATTAGCTCGACCTAACCATGAGCAACTGATGTTATTCTATTTATTTAGATCTGACTTTATTTGTGTGAGAAGTGTTTCATAATTGTATTCGTACAGGCCCAGGGTTTATCTTGGCAGGTAGACTCCCAAATATTTTATATTATCTACAGTAACTTTAAATGGAATTTCTCTATCTCTTGTTTTTGGGCTTTGTTAGTGATATATAGAATGCCAAGGATTTATATGGGTTTGTTTTATATCCTGCAACTTTGCTAAAGTTCTTTATTATTTCAAGTAGTTTTTTACTTGAATCTCTAAGATTCTCTAAGTTAATCATCATATCATCTGCAAAAAGTGATGCCTTCATTTTTTTTTCTTCTCTTAATGCTAAAGCTAACATTTCTAGTATGAAACTGAATAATAGGGGTGATAATGGACATCCTTGTTTCAACCCTAACCTTATTGAGAATGCATCCAGCTTATTCCCATTACATATAATGCTTGTTGATGGTTTTAGGTAGATGCTACTTATAATTTTAAGGAAGACTCCATTTATTCCTATGCTTTCTAGTGTTTTTAATAGGAATGGGAGTTGTATTTTGTCAAAAGCTTTTTCTGCATCTATTGAGATAATCATGTGGTTTCTGCTAGTTTTGTTATTAATATGATCAATTATGCTGATAGTCTTCCTAATATTGAACCAGCCTTGCATTCCTGGAATAAATCCTACCTGGTCGTGGTGTATTATTCTCATGATAAGTTGCTGCAATATTTTGTTAATATTTTATTTAAAAATTTTGCATCAATATTCATTACGGAAATTGGTCTATAATTTTCTTTCTCTCTTTTGACTCTTCCTGGTTTAGGTATTAGTACCATGTTTGTGTCATAAAGAGTTTGGTAGAACTCCTTCTTTGCCTATTTTCCCAAATAGTCTATACAGTATGGGAATTAATTGTTCTTTAAATTTTTGATAGAATTCACATGTAAAACCATCTGGCCCTGGAGATTTTGTCCTAGGGAGTTCATTGATGGCTGCTCAATTTCTTTTTCTGAGATGGGGTTATTTAGGTAGTTTACTTCCTCTTCTGTTAATCTGGGCAATTTGTATTTTTGTAAATATTCATCCATTTCCCTAAGTTTATCAAATTTATGGAGATACAATTGGGCAAAACAATTCCTAATTATTGTTTTAATTTCCTGTTCATTAGAGGTGAGTTTATCCTTTTCATTTTTAATACTGGTAATTTGATTTTCTTCTTTCTCTTTTTTAATCAAATCGATGAAAGTTTTAATTTTCAGTGTTTCTAATTTGGTGTTTAATTGGGGATTTTCAATATGTTCTTTTTCTAAATTTTTCAGTTGCATGCCCATTTCATTGATCTCCTTTTTCTCTATTTTATTCATGTAAGCATTTAGAGATATAAAACTTCCCCTAATAACTGCTTTTGCTGCATCCCATAAGTTTCGATATGTTTCTCATTAGTGTCATTCTCTTGAATGAAGTTATTAATTGTTTCTATGATTTGTTCTTTGGCCCACTCCTTCATAAGGATTAGATTATTTAGTTTCCAATTAATTTTTAGTTTATCTTTCCATGGTCCTTTATTACAAATCATTTTATTTTGTCGTGATCTGAGAAGGGTTCACTGCCTATTTCTGCCTTTCTGCACTGGATTGGAAGGTTTTTATGCCTTAGTACATGGTCAATTTTTGGGTATGAGCCATGTACCGCTGAGAAAAATGTATATTCCTTTTTATCTCCATTCAGTTTTCTTCAGAGATCTGTCATATCTGCCTTCTCTAAAATTTTACTCCCCTCCTTAACTTTTGTCTTGTTTATTTTGAGGTTAGATTTATCAAGTTCAGAGAGGGGGAGGTTGAGGTCCCCCACCAGTAGGGTTTTGCTGTCTATTTCTTCCTGTAACTCCCTTAACTTCTCCTCTAAGAATTTGCATGCTATACCACCTGCTGCATATATGTTGAATAATGATATTGCTTCATCGTCTGTGGTGCCTCTTGGTAGGATACAGTGTCCTTCTTTATCTCTTTTAACTAGATCTATCTTTGCTTTTGCTTTGTCTGAGATTAGGATTGCTACTCCTCCTTTTTGCACTTTAGCTGAAGCATAATGTATCCTACTCCATCCTTTTACCTTTACACTGTGTGTATCCCCCCGTTTCAAATGTGTTTCTTGTAAACAGCATATTGTAGGATTATGGTTTTTAATCCATTCTGCTATCTGCCTCCACTTTATGGGAGAGTTCACCCCATTCACATTCACAGTTATGATTGCAAGCTGTGTCTTTTTCTCCATCCTGATTCCCTCCCCCTTTTATGCTTTTATCTCTCCCTCCCCCCTTCAGCTACTCAAAAGAGTTTTGCTTTTGACCAAGGCCTTGCTCAATTTATCCTCCCTCTTGATTTCCCTCCCTTATCTTACTCTTTTACCCTTCTTCCCTCCCTTCTGACCACCTCCATTTCCTTTTGCCTTTCCCCTCCTACTGCCTGTAGGATAAGTTTGATTTCTATACTTATCACAGTATGTTATTCTCTTCTTGAACCAAATCCAATGAGAGTAAAGCTCATATACTACTCTTCTCCCTTTCTTCTTTCCCACTATTATAATATGTTTTTGTGCCTCTTCATGTTATGTAATTTACCCTTTTCTACTACCTCCTTACCTCTTCTCCCAGAACCCTCCCTTTATATCTCTTAATTATGTTTTTATCATCATATAAGTTATTTTATACTGACACTCACAGTCTATGTATATCCCTTTCAATTGTCATAACTGTACTATTCTCAAGATTGATATATGTATAACATATATAAAACAATATAATCCTATACAAGGTTGTAAACAATTTACCCTTGTTGATTAACAAGGTTTGGGGGGATTCCCCCTGTTTACCTTTTTATGTGTCCCTTCAGTTTTGTATTTGGAGATCAAATTTTCCATTGAGTTCTGACCTTTTCATCAGGAAGGTCTGGAATTCCTTTATTTCATTGAATGTCCATCTCCTTGCCTGAAAAATTATGCTCAGTTTTGCTAGGCAGTTGATCTTTGGTTGTAGTCCAAGCTCCTTTGCCCTCAGGAATATCATATTCCAATTTCTCCCATCATTTAATGTAGAAGCTGAAAGATCCTGTGTGATCCTGACTGTAGTTCCACGATATTTGAATTGTTTCTTTTTGGCTGCTTGCAGTGTTTTCTCCTTGACTTGATAACTCTGAAATTTGGCTATAATATTTCTTAGAGTTTTCAATTTGGAATCTCTTTCAAGGGGTGATTGGTAGATTCTTTTGATGACTAATTTTCCCTCTGGTTCTAGGACCTCTATGCAGTTATCTTTGATAATTTCTTGGAAGATACTGTCCAGGCTCTTTTTTTCATCGTGGCTTTCCAGGAGACCAATAATTCTTAAATTGTCTCTCCTGGATCTATTTTCTATGTCAGTTGGTTTTTGAATCAGATATTTCATGTTTTCTTCTATTTTTTCATTCTTTACATTTTGTTTGACTACCTCTTGACCCCTCATAGAATCATTAGCTTCCACTTGCTCAATTCTAATTTTTAATGAATTGCTGTCTTCACTTTGCTTTTGAGTCTCCGTTTCCCATTGGTTGATTTTACCTTTCAGGGTGTCATTTTCTCTATCAGATTCTGAATCTCCTTAGCCATTTTGCCAATCTTACTTTTTAAAGATTTGATTTCATCAGTGTTTTTTTTTCATTTTTCCTTTTACCTCCCCAGTTTGGTTTTTAAAATCCTCCTTTAGTTCTTCCAGGAATGCTTTTTGGACTTGAGACCAGTTCACATTCCTTTTTGAGGTATCAGATGTGGGTATAGTGTCAATGCTGTCCTCTTCCAAACTGGTATTTTGACTTCCCTGTCTCCACAAAAAGAATCAGGAGTCCTCAGATTTTCGTGTTCTTCTTCATGTTGGTTAACTTTTTCCTGGCTTTACAATGGATTTCTGCTTTTAGGGCTCACAGAGATCTGTCCCACATTTCTTGTTCTGGGAATTGTGAGCCTAGTTACTGGCTTTATATGTTGTGGCCTTGGGTTTCCTGAGGTGTGGAGGAGGGGTTGTCTGGCTGCTGAAAGTCTTCTCTCCCCCTGGGGGTGCTCTCCAGCACCAGTGGTCTCAGGTGCTGTCTGTGCTCGTGTATGCCACTTCCCCTGGCTGTGCGATGGCACGTCTGGGTTCCTGGTGTTGGTCCTTGCTTGCTCCACCCTTCTGGGACTCAGGAATTCCCACTGTTTGGCTACTGAAGCCCCACTTCTGCCTCCTCTATTCCAGGGTTTTTCCCAAGGTATTCTCTCTGGGTCAGGGAGGGTGGTATGAGAGCCATTTACCTGGCCATTATGTCTCCCAGAAGTTCAAGAAGGGAAGTTTCAAATCTTTGGGCTGCAAGCCGCAAGAGTAGATGTCTCGTGGCTGTAGGTGCTGTGCTGCTGCCTTCCGTTGCCTCAACAGACTCCAGTCCTGTGCTGGAAGGCCTGGGGCTCTCCGCTGGTTTGGGGTGCCCAGCTTCTTCCCATCCTGGATCACTGGCTGGATTCCACAGCTGTTTCCACTTTGGTACTGTCTGGTGCAGCTCCACATGCCAGGTGCTCTCCCAGCCAACAGATCTGTCCCGTCAACCTTTTGGACTCTCTTGGCTTGAAAATTTGCCCCACTCATTCTACTAGTGTCTTCTAACTCTTTCAAATCTGCTTAGATTCACTGTTTCAGAGGTATCTGACAGAACTTGCGAGAGAGCTCCTGTGAGATGCTGTTTTCATGTGGCCATCTTGGCTCTGCCCCCCACACCGCCCCCCGTGGCTAGCATTTTTCATCATAAGTCCTTCAAAATTGTCTTGGATCATTGTATTGATCAGAAAAGCAAAGTCATTCACAGTTCTTCATTGTACAATACTGTTGTTACTTTGTACAGTGTTCTCCTGATTCTGCTCACTTCAGTTTGCATCAGATCATTCAAGTATTTTCAGGTTTTTTTGAAATCATCCTGCTTGTCATTTCTTATAACACAACAATATTCCATCACAGTCATATACCACAACTTGTTCAGTCATTCTCCAATTGATGGTCATTGCCTTAATTTCTAATTCTTTACCACCACCACCACCAAAAAGAGTTGCTATAAACATTTTTGTAATATAGGTCTTTTCTGTTTTTCTTTTATTTCTTTGGGAAATAAGCCTAGTAGTAATATTGCTAGGTCAAAGGGTATGCACAATTTTATATCCTTTTGATAATGGTTCAAAATTGCTCTCCAGAATGTTTAGATCAATTCACAACTGTACCAACAATGCATTACTGTCCCAATTTTTTTGCATCCTCCCAACATTTGTCATTTTCCATTTTTCTCACGTTAGCCAATCTGATGGGCATGAGGTGGTACCTCAGAGTTGTTTTAATTTGCCTTTCTCTAATCAACAATTATTAAGAGTATTTTTATATGACACTGGGTAGCTTTGATTTCTTCTGAAAACTGCCTGTTCATATCTTTTGACCATTTATCAATTAGGAAATGACTCACATTCTTATAAATTTGACTCACTATATATTTGAGAAATGTAGTCTTTCTCAGAGAAACTTGCTATAAAAGAAAATGTCCCCAGTTCTTGGATTCCCTTCTAAACTTAGCTGCATTGGTTTTGTCTGTCCAAAACCTTTTTAAGTTAATGTAGTCAAAATTATCCAGGCTCTCTATCTCCTGTTTGGTAATAAATTCTCCCATTATCCATAAATCGGATAGGTAAAATATTCCATGATCACCTAATTTACTTATGATATAACCCTTTTTGTCTAAATCATGTGCCCATTTTGACCTTAGTTTGGGATATGATGTGAGATGTTGGTCTATGCCTAGTTTCTGACAGATGCTTTCCATTTTTCCCAGCAATTTTTGTCAAATGGTGAGTTCTTATTCCAAAAGTTTGGATCTTTGGGTTTATCAAGCACTAGGCTACTATGGTGTTTCAACAATCCAGCTAGCAGCTTCTGTGGGGATGTAAGATCCACCAACAACCAGCACCCAGAAAGTTGCCAACATAGGCAACTTAAGGAAAGTAATGTTAAGGGGTTAACAATCTTACTTTAATCCAGCATACAAATAACATCCACCTAGTTCAGGGGAAAAAACCAGCACCCAGAATTACAGACCAAATACAATTCATAGTTATCAACATCTGAGTGTTCGGCTGGAGAGCTCATTACAACGGCTGGCCCAGAGTCACATGCCATTCTTGCTGTGGCTAAGAGCTCTGAACGAGAACACTAACCTTTGTGCTTATATATCCTGCTCAGGTCAGGAGCCCTGTCCTCACCCAGTCTGGGCTTGGAGAAGTTCTCCACCCCCAATATCACATCAAATACAAATCAATGGCTCCCAATTATCTCAATGCTGAGAAATACAAAAACATCCCACTTTATCTGCCCCATTTGAACAAAGGCCAGAATCATTGAAGGTCAACGGCAAAAAGTCCCACCTTAATTACTATTACATATGGTCATTTACTATTGTGTATTGTATAATCTATTCCAATTCTACTATATACTCTATATATAATTCTATAATTTATTTTAATCTATTCCACTGATCCCCACTCTATTTCTTAGTCAGTATCAGATGAGCTTCATTATTACCACTTTGTAATATAATTTGAAATCTGGAAATGCTTGGCTGCCTTCCTTCACATTTTTTTCCATTAATTTCCTAGGTATTCTTTACCTTTTGTTCTTCCAAATGAATTTTGTTATTCTTTTCTTCTAACTCCATAAAACATTTTGGTAGTTTGACTGGTATGGCACTGAATAAGTAAATTGTAGAATTGTCATTTTATTATACTGACTCTGCCTATCCATGAGCAATTAATATTTTTCCAGTTGTTTAGATCTGCCTTAATTTGTGTGAAAAGTGTTTTGTTCATTACAAATGTGACCATATAGCTCCTAGGTTGTCTTGGCAGGTAGACTCCAAGTATTTTCATGTTATCTACAGTTATTTTAGATGGAATTTCTCTATTCATATTTTCCTGCTGAATTTTGTTGTTGCTATATGGGAACACTGATGCTTTATGTTAGTTTATTTTATATCCTGCAGCTTTGCTAAAGTTGTTAATGGTTTCAACTAGTTTTTTTAGTTGATTCTCTAAGTATACCATCATGTCATCTACAAAGAGTGATAGTTTTATTTCCTCATTATCTGTTCTAATTCCTTCAATTTCTTTTTCTTCTCATATTGCAAGAGCTAGCATTTCTAGTACAATATTGAATAATGGTGGTGATACTGGCATCCTTACTTCACCCTGATCTTAAAGGAAGGCTTCTAGCTTATCATCATTATGGATAATGCTTGTTAATAGTTTTAGATAGACCCCATTTATCATTTTAAGGAACGCTCTATTAATTCCTTGCTTTCTAGTGTTTTTAATCAGGATGAATGTTGAATTTCTCAAAGTTTTTTCTGCATCTATTGAGATAATCCAAAAATTTTTGTTTTTGTTTTTCTGTTGCTGTCATCATTGTCATTATTGATATAGCCAATTACTCTGATAGTTTTCCTAATATGGAACCAGCCGTGGATTCATAGTATAAATCTCACTTGCTATAATCTCCTTGGTAGTATTTTATTTGAAATTTTCACATCAATATTCATTAGGAAATTTGGTCTACAATTTTCTTTCTACATTTTTGCTCTTCTTGGTTTAGGTATCAGTACCATATTTGTGTTATAAAAAGAAATTGAAGGGGGCATAGCCAAGATGGCGACTGGAAAGCAGGGACTTGGTGAGCTTCCCCCCCCCCACCCCAGGTCTCTCCAAAAACCTATAAAATGGGGTGGAGCCAAGATGGCAGCTGGAAAGCAGGGACTTGTGTGAGCTCCCTGCCACATCCCTCCAAAAACCTAAAAAAATGGCTCTGAACAAATTCTAGAATTGCAGAACCCACAAAATAGCAGAGGGAAGCAGGGCTCCAGCCCAGGACAGCGTAGATGGTCATTGGGTCAGGTCTATCACTCATGGAGCTGGGAGCAGAGGGGAGCAGAGCCCAGCATGGGCGGTGGCAGGACCAACCAGACCAGTAGTCAGGTGGAACAGGCCCTAGCAACCTGAATCAGTGAGCTGTGGCAGTTACCAGACTTCTGAACCCACAAACACCAAAGACAACAGAGAAGGATAGTGGGAAAAGCTGCGGGGAGTGAAAGGAGTTCGTAGTTTGGCCACCCCTCCCCCCGGGGGCAGCAGAGGCAGTGCAGCTACAGAACTACAGCTGCAGTTGCTTCTAGCCCCAGGCCCACCTGGTGGGAAGAATTAAGTGGCGGATCAGAGCTCCTGCTTAAGATCTGAGTCAGGTCCCAGTTGGCAGTTCTTGGGGAAGGAGGAGTGCTGGTGTGGCAGAGCTGGCTGTATAGAAATAGCTCTGAAAACAACAGCACATCCCCTCAAGCTTGGAACAAAGTACTCTTTACAAGCAGTCATACCCTGACAAAAAACTCAAGGGTCAAGTAAGTTGGCTAGGATCGTGGCCAGACATCGGAAATGGACTCACATTCAGTCTCAGACTTTGGAATCTTTCTTTGGTGACAAAGAAGACCAAAACATACAGACAGAAGAAGTTAACAAAGTCAAAGAGCCTACATCAAAAGCTTCCAAGAAAAACATGAACTGGTCTCAGGCCATGGAAGAGCACAAAAAGGATTTGGAAAAGCAAGTTAGAGAAGTAGAGGAAAAATTGGGAAAAGAAATGAGAGTGATGCCAGAAAATCATGAAAAACAAGTCAATGACTTGCTAAAGGAGACCCAAAAAAATACTGAAGAAAATCACACCTCAAAAAATAGACTAAGTCAAAATAGCAAAAGAGCTCCAAAAATCCAATGAGGAGAAGAATATCTTGAAAGGCAGAATTACCCAAATGAAAAAGGAGGTCCAAAACACTGCTGAAGGAAATACTACCTTAAAAATTAGATTGGAGCAAGTGGAAGCTAGTGACTTTAGGAGAAATCAAGATATTATAAAACAGAACCAAATGAATGAAAAAATAGAAGACAATGTGAAATATCTCACTGGAAAAACCACTGACCTGGAAAATAGATCCAGGAAAGATAATTTTAAAATTATTGGACTACCTGAAAGCCATGATCAAAAAAAGACCCAAGATATTATCTTTCAAGAAATTATTAAGAAGAACTGCCCTGATATTCTAGAGCCAGATGTTAAAATAGAAGTTGAAAGATTCCACAGATTGCCTCCTCAAATAAATCCCAAAGAGAAAACTCCTAGGAATATTGTCACCAAATTCCAGAGTTCCCAGGTCAAAGAGAAAATACTGCAAGCAGCCAGAAAGAAACCATTTGAGTATTGTGGAAACACAATCAGAATAACCCAAGATCTAGCAGCTTCTACCTTAAGGGATTGAAGGGCTTGGAATATGATATTCCGGAGGTCAATGGAGCTAGGATTAAAACCCAGAATCACCTACCCAGCAAAACTGAGTATCATGCTCCAAGGCAAAATATAGACTTTCAATAAAATAGAGGACTTTCAAGCTTTCTCAGTGAAGAGACCAGAGCTGAATAGAATCAAGGGAAGTGTGAAAAGGTAAACACAAGAATCAAGGGAAGCATGAAAAGGTAAACCAGAAAAAGAAATCACAAGGGACTTACTAAAGTTGAACTGTTTTGTTTACATTCCTACATGGAAAGATGATGTGTATAATTCATGAGACCTCAGTATTAGGGTAGCTGAAAGGAATATACATATATAGACAGAGGGCACAGGGCAAGTTGAATATGAAAGGATGATATCTAAAAAAAACAAAATTAAGGGATGAGAGAGGAATATATTGAGAGAGGGAGAAAAGGAGAAATAGAATGGGGTAAATTATCTCACATAAAAGTGGCAAGAAAAAGCAGTTTGGTTGGGAGGGAAGAGGGGGCAGGTGAGGTGGAATGAGTGAATCTTGCGCTCATCGGATTTGACCTGAGGAGCGAATAACATACACACTCAATTGGGTATCTTACCCCACAAGAAAGAAGGAGGAAGGAGATAAAAAGGGGGGATGATAGAAGGGAGGGCAGATAGGGGGAGGAGGTAATCAAAAACAAACACTTTTGAAAAGGGACAGGGTCAAGGGAGAAAACTGGATAAAGGGGAATAGGGTAGGAATGAGCAAAATATAGTTAGTCTTTCACAACATGAGTATTATGGAAGGGTTTTGCATAATGATACACATGCGGCCTATGTTTAATTGCTTGCCTTTTTAGGGAGGGAGGGTGGGGAGGGAAGAGGGGAGAGAATTTGGAATTCAAAGTTTTAAAAGCAGATGTTTAAAAAGAAAGTTTTTGCATGTAACTAGGAGATATGATATACAGGCAATGGGGCGTAAAATTCTATCTTGCCCTATGAGAAAGTAAGGAAAAAGGGGAAGGGGTGGGGGAGAATGGGGTGACAGAAGGGAGGGCTGGCTGGGGAATGGGGAAATCAGAGTATAGACCATCTTGGAGTGGGGGGGAGGGTAGAAATGGGGAGAAAAGCAAATTGATGCTGAAAACTAAAAATATTAAATAAATAAATGATTATTTAGAAAAAAAAAGAAATTGATAGGACTCCTTTGTCTATTTTTCCAAATAAATTATACAGTATTGAAATTCATTTTTCCTTAAATGTATGGTAGAATTCACTTGTGAATCCATCTGGTCCTGGAGATGTTTTCTTAGGGGGCTCATTTATGGCATTTCCAATTTATTTTTCTAAGATCCCAGGGCTATTTGTAGTATTATAGTACTCTATGGCGTAGTAATATATCATTCTGTAGTATTTTATAATATTTTATTTCTTCTTCTGCTAATCTGGGCAATTTATAATTTTCTAAATATTCATCCATTTCACTTAGATTGCCAAATTTATTGGGCAAAATAGCTCCTAAAATGCTTGGTGCATTTTTGATACTGGTAATTTGATTTTCTGCTTTCTTTTTTAAATCAAATTAACCAATGGTTTGTGTATTTTATTGGTTTTTCATAAAACTAGTTCCTAGCTTTATTTATGAGTTAATTTTTTTTACTTTCAATTTTATTCATCTCTCCCCTTTGATTTTCAGGATTTTAACTTTGTTGTTTATTGGAGATTTTTAATTTGTTCTTTCTCCAGTTTTTTTTTAATTGCATGCCCAATTCATTGATCTGCTCTTTCTTTATTTTACTGATATAAGCATTTCAAGATATAAATTTTCCCCTAAGTATTGCTTTGGCTGCATCCCACATATTTTGGTATGTTGTCTCATTGTTGTCATTCTCTTTAATGAAACTATTGATTGTTTCTATGATTTGTTCTTTAACCCACTCATTCTGGATTAGATAATTTAGTTTCCAATCATTTTAATCTATTTTTCCATGGCTTTTTATTAAATGTACTTTTATTGCATTTTAGTCTGAAAAGGATGCATTTAATATTTACTCTTTTCTGCATGTGTTTATGAGAGTTTTATGCCCTAACACATGGCCAGTTTTGTGAACATGCCATATACAGCTGAGAAAAAGGTACATTTCTTTCTATTTTCATTCTTTTTTTGCAGTGGTCTATCATATCTACTCTTTCTAAAATTCTATTTATCCCCTTAACTCCTTTATTATTTATTTTGTGATTAGCTTCATCTGCTTCTGAGAGTGGAAAGTTGAAGTCCCCCATCAGTATAGTTTTACTGTCTATTTCCTCCTGTAATAAATTTAACTTTTCCTTTAAGTTAGATGCTATGCCATTTGGTGCATATATAGGTATTATATTACTTCATTCTTTGATTGTGGTACTTTTTAGCAAAATGTTTCCCTCTTTACATCTTTTAATTAAGTGTATTGTTGTTTTTACTTTGTCTGAGATTATGATTGCTATCTCTGCTTTTTTTCCCTTCACTTCAGCTGAAGCACAGCAGATTCTCCTCCAACCCCTTTTTTTAATCCTATGTGTGTCTCTTGATGTCAGTGGTGTTTCTTATAAACAACATATTGTTGAATTCTGGTTTCTAATCCATTCTGCCATCTGCTTCTGTTTTTTGGGTGAGTTCATCCCATTCACATTTACCATTAAGATTACTAACTGTATTTGTATTAGCAATTTTGATTTAAAGATATTTCCCACCCATTAATAGGCCATGTGACCTGCTTACATCACAGGAAGCCTAAGTTACATGGTGGGAGGTGCTTCCTGACAGGAAAAGGAAATTATATCACAGAAAATGCTGAGAGAGAGAAAGACAATATGGCTACTGGTGGCTGCTAAGGGCTGCCCTCATGATTACTAGAACTGAACAGGCCATGAGTTTGTTTTGGGGAAGACCCCAGGAGGGGGTCAGAGAGGTTTTGGGATGGCGAGTTTCCAGGCTGTGATATTATGTTTTAAGTTCCTTGCTGTTATGATGAAGTGGACTGACTGGCTGTGAGAGCTGAACATTTGGTTATGGGATATGATCTTCTGGTGTCTGAATAAATGTTATACTTCTTGGACCTTCTTTATGGAGAGTCTCTCATACTTTGTGATACAGAACTAAATAGGCATATTCACAATTATTGTTGATGTTGTGTTTATTGCCCTACTGTTTCAGTATTACATTCCATTTTTTTTCTGATTCTCTCTCTCTCTCTCTCTCTCTCTCTCTCTCTCTCTCTCTCTCTCTCTCTCTCTCTCTCTCTCTCTCTCTCTCTCCCTCCTCCCCTTGTGCCTTCTCAAAAGCGTATTTGGCTCTTGACCACTGCCTCCTTTAATCCACCCTCCTTTCTATCACCCCCTATTTCTTATCCCCTTATCCTCTACTTCTGTACTGGCTTAAAAAATCCCTATACCCAACTGAGTGTGTCTGTTATTCCTTCTTTGAACAAGTTCTGATGAGAGTGAGGTTCAAGAATTGCTCACTCTCTACCCATTTTCCTCTCTACAGTAAAAGCTTTTCCTTGCACACCTTATGTGAGATAATTTCTCCCATTCTTCCTATCCCTCCCCCTTTCTCCCAGTGTATCCTTCTTTCTCACTTCTTAAGTTTTTTAGATCATCCCATTGTAGTCAACTCACACCCACACACTCTATGTATACTCCTTCTAACTGCCCTAATAATGATAAAGTTCTGAGGAGTTACAAGTTTCATCCTCCCATATAGTCATGTAAATGGTTTACCTACATTAAGCCCCTTTCATATCTACCTTTTTATGCCACTCTTGAGCCTTGCATTTGAATATCAAATTTTCTATTCAGCTCTGGTCTTCTCATCAGAAATACTTGAAAGTTCTCTATTTAATTAAATAACCATTTCCCCCCTGAAGAATTATACTGAGTTTTACTGGGAAGGTTTTTTTTTCATTGTAATCCTAGTTCCTTTGCCTTCCAGAATATCACATGATGAGCCTTCAGGTCCTTTAATGTGGAAGCTACTAAATCGTGTGTGGTCTTGACTGTGACTCTACAATATTGAAATTATTTCTTTCTGGCTGTTTGCAATGTTTTGTCCTTGACCTAGGAACTCTGGAATTTGGCTGTAATATTTCTGGAAGTTTTCATTTGAAGGTTTCTTTCAGGTGGTAATTAACAGATTCTTTCCATTTCTACTTTACCCTCTGCTCTGGTATCAGAGCAGTTTTCCTTGATAATTTCTTCAAATATGATGTCTAGGTCCTTTTTTATTACAACTTCAGATAGACCAATGACTCTCAAATTATCTTTCCTTAATCTATGTTTCATTTCAGTTGTTTCTTTTCCTGTTGAGATATTTCATATTTTCTTCCAATTTTTTTTCATTCTTTTGATTTTGTTTTATTGTTTCTCGATGTCTCATGGAATCACCAGCTTCCACTTGCCAAATTCTGATTTTTAGGGAATTATTTTTTCATTGAGCTTTTGTAGCTATTTTTCAGTTTGGCCAATTCTGATTTTTAAAGAATTCTTCTATTCAGTTATATTGTTCTGTCTCTTAAACCATTTGACCAATTCTGTTACTTAAAGTGTTATTTTCTACAGCATTTTTGTGCCTCTTTTACCAAACTGTTGACTCTCTTTTCGTAATTTTCTTGTCTGACTTTCATTTCTTTTCCCAATTTTCCTCTACCTCTCTTATTCAATTTTTAAAATCCCTTTTTAACTCTTCCAGGAATTCCTATTGGGTTTGTGTCCAATTCATTTTTTTCTATGAGGCTTTGTTTGTATCTGTTTTGACACTGATGTCTTCTGAATTTGATTTTCCCTCTCACCATAATATATTTTTATGGTCAGGGTATTTTGTTGTTTTTGTTGCTGTTGTTTGCTCATTTTCCCAGTCTATTTATTGACTTTTCCCTCTTTGTTAAAGTTGAGATCTGTTCCCAGGATGAATGGGGCACTGTCCCAGCTTCAGGTTTTTCATGCTGCTGTTTTCAGAGCTAGTTCTTAGAGTTTGTAACTTTTCAGTGCTTCTAAGGTTGTGTGATCCAAGGAGAGGTGTGGTCACTGTTCTCTTCATCTGTTTTCTGGTTTTTACCCAGGAAAGGACCTTCATCTCCTTCATCTGTAAGTGTTAGAGCTCCTCTACTCCCTTGTGAGTGATCGCAAACACTCTTCTCCACCTTGGAACTGTGACTAGGGCCCCCACTCTCCTTCAAATGCTAGTGTTTCTTTAGATCCCAGGACTGTATATGGATGATACAACAGGGTCCTGAACCAAGTGACAATAAAGCATCCCCTGTAATCTCCTTCTGACCAATTGTATGACTTCTTTACTGTCTCTGGGCCAAGACCTCCCAAAGTTACTGCTGTTGCTATCAATTTCAAAGCCACCTCCAAGACTCACCACTGATGCTGCTATGGTGTGCATTGCACTCAGGGCTAGCCCCACTTTGATGTCACAGACCTCTCCTGCTGACTTCCTAAATTGTCTTGGGCTGGAAAAAATGACCTTTTCTTGACTCTGCCACTCCAGAATTCAGCTTGGAGTGTTATTTTAAAGTTGGGTGGGAATATTGGGAGTGTTCAATTGGGTTACTGCCTGTACTCTGCCATCTTGGCTCTGTCATGCTCTTGTTTATTTTTATGATTTTATAATTCCCTGATAGGTGGTAAAGGCATGACATTAAGAAAACATTAGAAAATAGACAATAAAACTGACATATTGGAAACCAAGTAATTTTCAAAAGTAAATTGAACTGTTAAAAAAGGGCATAGGCTTGAATCTTTAAGTCTCTCATGTTGAAACCTTGCAGTTAGAAAGTATGACTTTTTGATATTAGCAGCAGCATGCTACTGGGGAAAGAGCAGTTGGGCTCTTGGAATTGAAAGGACTAGATTCCACATCTTTACTCCTCTACTCAGAAACTACGTGCTTGACCAAGTCCTGTTACTTCTCTGAGACTCGGCTTTGTCATCTGCAAAATAGGAATACCAGTGCTTATAGGACCTATCTCACAGAGTTGTTGTGAAGGTCAAATGAGACAAGGCACATAAAGTACTTTGAAAATAACTGAAATTCAAATTTTAGCTATTTTTGTTGCTAAGGAATACATTCTATAATTAAGAAAAATTGGTTGATTAAGAATAATTGAATTTACTATTATTTCACATAATGAATTTTGAACATGCTTTACTCTTATTGATATTTGCTCTGAACATCATACTTCAGCGAATAATGTGCTTGCCTCTGTAGGACAGCACATTATTAATATCATTAGATGTCAGGGTAGTTTCAATTTTTCTTAAATAAATATTTTATAAGCTTCCTCCATAGTGCTGAATGAGAAAACATCTTGCCTTATATTATTAGAGGTTGAGTAAATAGAATAGTTTCAATAATTACCTGAAGAGATTTAATATCAACCTCAGGATGGTGCAGTGGATAGAAGACTGGATTTATCATCTCAGTGACCTGGGTTTCTAACAGTTTCTATCCATGAAGCCAGGGGCAAGTCACTTTATCTCTCCAAGACTTGGTTACATTATGTGTAAAACGGGCATGTTTTTAGCTACAGTACTTATTTCACAAAATTATCGCATAAGGATCAAATAAGATATTATCTGAAAGGAGGTGGTACATAGTAGACAGGCCACTTGATGCAGAGTCAGAAAAGCCTGGGTTCAAATCCTTACTAGCTCTATGACCCTGGGGAAGTCATTCAATTTTTTGAAGCCTCAGTTTCTTTATTTGTAGTGTGAGGATACTAATAGCACCAACCTCACTGGGTCATCATGAGCCTCAAATAAGATAAGGCATTTTTAAAAGCCTTAGATCACTGTGTAAATTTCCTTTGTCATTGGAAAATTTTAGGGTATAGACCATCTAATATGTACCCTAATATGTACAAGCCTTAGTGCTTGTTAGCCTCCTGCTGTTACAAAGTAGAAAAACAGTGCATGTCCCTCTTGTTTTCCTCAGTAGGACACAAGGTCTTTGAAGGTAGGATAGATCTCATTTCTTTTGTATCACCATTGCAAAGTACAATGCCTGGCACATGGTAGGAGCCTAACAAATGCTTCTTTGATTGAATGAAATTGAGAAATAACCAGAAAGAAAAAGGAAGAAAGGCTAGGGGGGCACAAAGTCCACCAACTGATAGAATCTGATTCTTCCCTAGTAACCAGTGGATGGGGACGTTTGCTTCCTACAGAAGAAAGCCATCTTCTTGTTCTTCTGCATGTGTGGCCTCATCTCCTCATTGTTTGCTTCCCCTGCTTGAAAATGCCCCCATTCTCAAAAGATGGCTGTCAAAGTTTCTTCTCAAAGTTTGCTTCTAGGAATTACTTTAACAGTTCAATTGATCTTTTAGAAATTCAACAAACAATCAGATATTGATAATCACCTACTATCTGTCAAGTAGTATGTCTTCTGGCAAGGAGCTTATTCTAATGGGTGAGACAACAAGGGTATTTATAAGTATATACAGGGAGTACAGTCAGAGAATTCTGAGTCTTTGTGCTTAAACTGAAAAAGCTTAGAGCTAAGCTCTTTTAAAACTGTTGCAGATTTTGGGGATACCTTGTATAAAGAGAATAAATAAAAATAAGTACAAATGAGTTAAAAACAAGATAGTGCAATAGGGAGGTCACTAGCAGTTGGAGATTAGGAAGGCTTACTATCAATTGTAGTGTTTGAGATGCATCTCAGAGGAAGAGAAGGATTCCATGGGGCGGAGGGAAGGAGCAAGGGCATTCTAGGCATAAGGGGGAGTCAATACAAATACTAGAGATGGAGTATGGAGTGTCAGGGTTGAATATAACATGAGACAGACAGACTTCTCTTCATTCCATCATTAACCATGCTCCTTGGAGGCAGTGAGTTTCGTGTTTGCATATGCAACAACAAAAAAAGAATTTTTTGGTAATCCCCACCTTTTTTCTTTTGAGGAGAGGGTGGAAATCATGAACCAAGAAATGCCCACAGATACACTTTAGAAAGGTGGCAGAATATTGGGCAAATGCTGGAGTCAGTGCCCAAAAGCAGGGTTCAGACCCTAGCTGTGACATGTACTGTGTCACCAGGGGCATGTCACCCCATGTCACTAAAGCACATTGTCCTGGGAAATGGGTATAAGAGCATTTGCACCACCCACAGGAAAGGGTTCTTATAAGCAAAGAGTCTTTTAGATCTCTTAATCTCTGTAAATGGGAGTGATATTCCAGCTCAGTGCAAGAGGAGACATTGGGAGATCTTCTCATCACGTATGGCTTATGGCGTAATATTGCAAAGTCGATTCCATTATGGAGGTCACATGGTGCATCTCCATTCAGCGAAGCCTCTGGCAACTCCCTGGAGCTCTACACTGTATTACACTCATTTCATTCCAATAGAAGGACATTGTTCGTGAGGAAGGACAACTGCCTACTTACTCCATTTCTATTTCTGGTTAAAAAAAACACCCTAGGACCTGGAAATGGGAGAGATACATGGAACAATAAGAGACCTCAGAGATCATCTGATTCATAATCCACCTCCCCCCTATTTTGACATGTAAAGAAACAAATGCCAAGAAGTGGTATTTAGGGTTTACTCACCTATCAAGCATTTATTAAGCACCTACTGTATACCACGATACAGAGACAAAACATGACGGTCTTTCTCAGCCCTCAAAGGGTTCTTTTGAAAGCTCAGGTCTGACCATGTTACTCCCTAGTCTGTCAACACGGAATATGAAATCATCTGTTCAACTTTAAAATCCCTTCATAGCCAGCTCTTTCCTACCTTTCCAGTCTTCTTCCACCTTTCTCCTTTCCATACTCTCTACCATCCAGTGACATTGCCCTCCTGGCTGTTTTTCACACAAGAGACTCCACCCCCTAAGGCTCCATTTTCACCTGCTGTCCCATGCTCTCTCTCATTTGGCCTCCCTGGCTTCCTTCAAGTCCCAGCTATGAGCTCCTTTCCTACAAGAAGCTTTTCCTGACACTCCTTGGATACGTGTATTGCCACTGAGATTTCAGCCAGGACATGGCTGTTAAGTACACAGCCATTGGTATGTTGCCTCCCCCACTAGACTTTGAGCTCCTTGAGGGTCTTTCTACCCAGTAATTGGAATTCAATGGCAGTTAATCATCTATTCAAATTTCTTCCAAAAGGACCCATTCCAACATTTTCAGTCTTGCATGATCAATCCACAAATAGTTATTAAACACCTGATATGTGTCAGATACTGGGCCAGGTGCTGGCAATGCAAAAGAAAGGTTTTACCATAGGATCATAGATAGAAGGCTGTAAGAGACATTGGAGGTCATTGAATCTAACACCATCATTTTATAGATGAGGAAACTGAGGCAGACAGCGGTTAAATGCCCTGCCCAAGGTCACAGAGCTAGTAAGGATCTGAGGCTGAATTTGACTTCAGGTTTTCCTGATTGCAATTCTAGCACTCTATGACAGGATCAGCTGCATTGGGAGTGATCTTCTCATTGAGGGTGCCAGTCTCATATTAGCTGTTCTCTGTGCTTATACCAGAATGTGTGTGTGTGTGTGTGTGTGTGTGTGTGTGAGAGAGAGAGAGAGAGAGAGAGAGAGAGAGAGAGTGAGAGATGTGGTTTTGGGGATCACTGGACTTCATAGGCAGGGCCAAAGTCCTGAGGAAGAACCCCGTGATAATCCCTAAGGAAGTCTGTGCAGACCAAAGGACTCCCAGAGGAAGACCAAGTGGTATCCCCCCTTTATCTGTGGGGATCACAGGGCTTCCTAGGGGTCAGACCCTAAGGAGGACCCAAGTGGTGGTCCCTTAGAACAGTAGTGGGGAATCACAGGACTTCCTAGAGTTGGACCCTGAGAAAGAGCCATGTGATGACCCCTAAGGAAAACTGTGCAGACCACAGGACTCCAAGAGGAAGACCAAGTGGTAGCCCTTTTATATCTGTGGGGATCACAGGGCTTCCTAGGGTCAGACCCTAAGGAGGACCCAAGTGATAGCCCCTTAGAATGGTGGTAAGATCACAAGGCTCCCAAGACAGGGCCGGAAGACCCAAGTGATGGCCCCTTAAGAAGGCTGTGCAGAGTACAGGGTTGCCCAGGGAAATCCCAAGTGGTAGCCCTCTTGACACGGCAGTGGGGATCACAGGACTCCCCAAGGCATGGTCAGGAAGTTAGCCCAAGATGTGCTTTTCCGCAGCTCATTGCTTTCCTGGTAGCATAACCTTAGGAAGATCCATGTGATTTGCCCATTCTCACCCAAAGAAGTCAGGACCAGAGTGGGCAGAGGAAGGCATTTATTACACTCCTTGAGAGAGTGGGTGCAGTGCTCACTAGGAACACTCACACTGATATGGCAGCAGGAGTCAGTGTAACCATCACCTCCACTCCTGTTTGAGTTATGGTTATTTACATTCTTTACTTTTTACGTGGCTTCCTTAGGTTATACAGTTTATATAGGTAGGATAATAAGGATACAGAAGCAAAAGTGAAGTTAATTAGTTCTATCTTCCTTGTCTGAGTTAGGATTAATCTACATTCTTTATTTCCCTACCTTCCCTCTTTAACATATGCAAATTATGCAAATCAGTAGACCTGGACCCTTGACCAAGACCAGACCCTTGAACTGACATGATAAGATTGAACTGGTTCAACCGGTTTGGCCTCTCTAGTTCCCCTGACACCAGGATGGCCATTGTCTTGACAAATAAGTATTAACTCAGCTATATGGATAGCTTCTGTGAGAGCAAAACCAGATACCATACTATCTTTTCTTACATGTGTGAGTGTGTGTATGTGTGTGAGTGCACACGTGCATGGATGTGCACATCCATGTGTGTGTATCCATGTACCCAGCCCTGCTTTAGCACTGGATCAAAAGGGCCTTGGAAGCCCATCAAGTCCAACTCATCTCCAAATAATTGTCCCCACAATAATAGCTTCAGAAAGTATTCATCCAGCTCTTGTTGGAAGATGTACAGTGAGCAGCACCTGACAACCCAACACACCAACTTGGGGCAACCCATCTGGCTTCAGAACCAGGTCTAATTATTAGGAAGCTCTTCTTTACACTGAAGAAAGGTCTGCTGCCCCATGACTGAGAATCCTAGAGCAAGAGCCTGTTGGGACTTTCAAGGCTGTCTAGTCCCAGCCCCTCATTTTGAAAATAAGGAAACTGAGGTACATAAAGATCACATGCCCTCCCAAATAGCAAATAGCATAGTTAGGATTTGAACTCAGGTCCTGTGACTAGTCAGGGTGCTTTCCACTGTACCAGGTTGTCTCTGACCTTTGTTTCCAGTTCTTTCCCTTGGGATGAAGCTGAATAGATGCAGTCCTTATGCCCAGGACAGAGCTGCCACATCTCTTCTCTTCATTTTCTCCTTCCCCTCTTCAAGGGTCCACTTTTTCCAAGCTCAACATCCACACATCTTTCCCTTTAGTGCTGGTGAATGTTTAACAACTGACTCTCCAGGGGGAAAGTGCACCTGCAACACACTTTTCAGTTTAATCTTCATCATTAACATTTTCTCCAGAACTTTCTTCAGTCCACACAATCAGCAAAACAGTAAGGCAAGCCCCAATTTAGAGCATTTGCCAATTTCTGAGGAGTAAATGGTCACAGTGAAAATTGAACAGTGGACTGGAAGGAGCAGGTTCCAGCACACCCCACTACCCTCTTCAGGGCAAATTCCAGCTTAGTCATTTCCTTCCTAAACTGTTGCATCTAAAACTGAGTACAGTATTCCACAGACGGTGAGAAGGACAGGGGACATGAGATAATCACCTCCCTTGTGGCTATTAAACTTATCTTAATGAGATCAAATAAGAATGTGTCATGTCTGTGTAACCACACACACATACACTGCTCCAAATTATGCTCATGATGTACTGAACTATAGAGAACTGTCACATGAACTCACATGTCAGAACATCTGGGGAGGTGGAGTATATACATATGTCTGATGCATGATCCATGTGCGCATCTGGATGTGTGCATATTTGGGCAGTGATTGGAGGAAATAGTATCGTTCTTAGTAACGCAGTTCAGGAGAGTGATGAGAGCCTTTTGTCTGATTGGGTTTGGGGCTGCTGGGACACCCTACTGACCCATTTGGAACTGCCAGTCCAGCAAAGTCCCCAGCTCCTTTTTTATAGAAAGTGCTGCCTGGATAGCTCATTTCCAAACCAAAGAGACAAGTCTGCTAACTGATAACCACGAAAATTCAAAGTTCTTGTCTTAAACATTTTTTTTCATTTCTATGAAAGGGAGGAAATACTTAATTGATCCTGCCCTTCTCTCTTTTCAAAAGAACAATGGAGAGATGTATTTAAGTCATTATCTGCAAAGCTGATTTGGAAAAAAAAATCTCCTGCCGAATTGCTTTGTCTTGAGCCCTGGGAACGCTGAGTTAAAAGCCCATTAGAAGCGGCCCCTTCCAGCCGCCTGGCTGCCAAGCCTCTGCAGAAGGAAGGGCTCTCATTAGGGATTCTCCTGCTAATGTGCCAGGCGGCACTTCGCAGGTCCCACTCCTCCATGGGGGAAGTAGGGTGCAGGTGTCTTTGATGTGCGTGAAGGGTGAAGAAAAGGTTTGCTCTGAGAACTCCAGCTCCAATCAGAGCTGAACTTTTGAACTCCCTCATCTGCTCAGTATTCTTGAAAGTCTTTTCTACTTGAAAACAGAAGATTAACACCGCCCCAAATTATGCTGTAATGTACTGACTCTTAGGGGATTGTCACATGAACATCTGGTGAGGTGGAGAGAACAGGATTCTGAGGCCAAAGACCTTGAGTCCCATCCCAGCTCTGCGACCTTGGGGAAGTCACTCCTCCTTCCTTTGGGGCCTCTGTTCCCCTTCTTTAAAATGAGGGGATTGGATCAAACAATCCCTAAGTTCCCATCCAATTACAAGGCCCATGAACTGGACTGAATTTGTTTTTCTCATTACCAAGTGCTCCTTCCAGCTTTAGGAAAGGCAGCACTGCGTGATGAAGAGAGGACTGGACATGTCAGGAGGTTACGGGTTCAAATCCCACATCAGACACTTCAAAAAGTCATTAAGCTTTTATCAGGCACTAAAAGTGTGCCAGGAAGTTAATATTTGTGTGAGCTATGAGCAAATCAACTCACTTTTCCTCGTCTGGAAAATAAAAGGATTGGCTTGGATGACCTCTAAGGTCCTTTCCGGCTCTAAATCTGGAATTTCATGAAAAATTTGACAAGACCCTGGAGGCTGCTAACATAGGATATTAATGTCAAGTTTTGGCTTCTTGGTACATTTGGTTGGAGCAGAGAAAGCTGGCCTCATAGAAACAGAGCAAGAGTTTGGCACTTCTGTGTTTCATGGACCCCTTTGGTTAAACCTATGAACACCTCAGAATGTTTTTAAATGCATAAAATAAAAAAGAAATGAATGATATTAAAACAGAGATCTCACTATATATGCGTGTGTGTGTGTGTGTATTAAGTTTCAGCAACATTATGTTAAAAACCCAACCCCCTCACTTATAGGTAAGGAAACTGAGTCCTGACGACGTGAAGATGACATTAGGAATGTTTCTTCTCATCTTTCTCTCTTTCCCTGTGCTGTGAACCAGGCCACATCTTCTCACTTCTCTGGACTTCAATTTCCTCATCTCCAAAATGGAGATGACAGCACCCACACTACCAGTTTCCCAGATCTGATGGGAGGGAGGCAGACTGTAAACCCTGCACTGCAGTCTGGCTTTGTCAGTTGTTATCCCTAGAGAGATACCAGGATGCAGTTGGCAAAGTTCTGGCCTTGAAATTAGAAGCCTGGAGCTGGAAGGGACCCATCCATCCTTCCCTTCATTTCTAGATGAGGAAAGGGAAGCCCAGAGGGGTTAAGACACTTGCCCAAGGTGAGACAGGTAGTGAAAAGATGAGCAGGGACTGAGGTCACTTTAAAGAAGCATATATGTGGCCCAGAAGCTACATCTTTGGGACCCCTCACTACTGAATAGATTTCCTCCTGGATCTTCTACTATGTCCTAACATTCAGCTGATAAGCAGAAGGCCCAGATATGGACTTCCAATGGACATCCAATGGGCTTTCTATTGCACTACACTGCCTCCCCTACACCTAACCAAAATATCTACTTTCTTTGTAGCACAAAATCTAAGCTGTGCTTTGAAAAATTAAATGTGCACCATACTTTTGTTTCTTTGGTGTTAGGGAAAAATTGACATTTCAATCTTGGGATTTATTTTTTCATCTTTATTTTCTGAAACATCTTTACCATGGTGACTTGAAATTGCATTATCCAGTATTTACTGAAGTCATGCTATTATACACTAATATACACCTCAGCCATCTTACATTGCCTTAAGGATAGAGTTAAGCTCTTAGACTTCTGATAAGCCAGAATGTTAATCTTCTCCTGTCACAGGCTGGTAAGACATGGCCTTGGTCTAAGTTCCATGTTCCAATTCTTCTATGGATGGATATTTGTTGGAATTTGATGAGAAAGAGGGATTGTGGGTGCACACATTCCCCTTTAAGACAAATATACCCAAAATCCTGTATAATTTGACTTCTGCATAGTATTTTAAAAGAAGAAAATGAAGGGGAGACAGAGGGATGAAAGAAGGGAGGGAGAGAGGAAGGAAGAAGGAAGGAAGGAAGGAAGGAAGGAAGGAAGGAAGGAAGGAAGGAAGGAAGGAAGGAAGGAAGGAAGGAAGGAAGAGAAAGAAAGAAAGAAAGAAAGAAAGAAAGAAAGAAAGAAAGAAAGAAAGAAAGAAAGAAAGAAAGAAAGAAAGAAAGAAAGAAAGGAAGGAAGGAAGGAAGGAAGAAAGGAAGAGAGAAAGAAAGAAAGAAAGAAAGAAAGAAAGAAAGAATGAATCTTGGAACTGGAAATCTTTGGAAAGGAAAAGTACCCTTGGAGAGAGTTTATTGAAGAGAGGACAGAGAAATCCTAACCGACCCCACTTTTCCTAATTAAAATTCCATTGAGCTGTCTGCTGCAATTCATGTTTCATTATATTAGTCATTACTTGTCCTTTTTCCTTTCAAACAACAATAGGAAATCAGCACAGAAGAAGGTGCTGGGATTATAGCAGTCATTAGGAAATGTGGTAGGATGCAGATTCCCATTGAGTCTGAGGAACAAAGCTCAAAGATGCCCAGAATCCACTGTGAGGTTTGAAGCCCCCAGTCTACTGATATCAGAAGTTCTAATACGCTAACAGGAAATAGGAACTGAGCTGGGCAAAGGGATAAGAGGGGGTAGGGCTTCACCATTAAGTTTCTTGGGATGGTTTCTCAGGAGACTAATTCCAAGTTAGTCTTGGTTCACTGGGAGGTTTTTTTGTCTTAAATTGATTACTGCCAATTTGTGTGTAATATTCTGACACAAGTTGTATAGGTTTATGCAGTTGTGGAATTAGTGCCTGAGAGTGGCAGACCTGAGAGAATGTCGCAAAGGCAGTGAGCAACGACCTATCTCACATGCTTGGAGAACTCCCTAAGAGCCCAAGGAACAGTCATTTATCTTTAGGCAAAATCTCACCAGCAGCCAAGCTGAGTATCCACAGTCATTTATTCTACCTTTGATCATCATCATCATCACTGTTGCTATTTAAACTGGACTTGTCATTTGGGCAAGTTCTGGAAATCTTAATTTTAAACAATCCACAAACATTGTCAAGTACTCCTTGTTGCTGTTCAGTCATGTCAGACTCTGTGACCCCATTTGGGGTTCTCCTGGCAAAGATACTGGAGTGGTTTGCCATTTCCTTCTCAAGCTTGTTTTACAGATGAGGAAACTGAGGCAAAGAGGGTTAAGTGACTTGGCTAGGGTCACACAGCTAGTAAGTGTCTGAGGCGGGATTCGAACTCAGGAAGAAGAGTCTTCCTGACTCTGGGCCCAGTACTTTGTGCACCATGGTGCCACCTAGCTGTCCTTATTATGTGCTTACTAAGTCCCAGATACCTACTATGAACTATAACCAAATCATCTCTGCCATTTCCCCAGGACCTTGTTACTCTGACCTCCTCTGCCTCCACTCATAATCCAGCTTCTCCAGGTCCTTCCTCCAGTGCAGTGGTCAGACCCGAAGCTCAGGCCCGGTCCGACCAGGGCTGAGAACTGAGGTAGCAACCCCTTCTGGTCCTTGGACACTGTCTCTTTTAGGGCAGCCCAGAACTGCAAATGCCTTCTTGGCCACCACTTCATGCTGTTAATCTATGTTGACCTGACAATCCACTAAAGCCCATGGCTCTTTTTCAGACGAATTGTGGGCTAGACACACCAAGCCCATTCTGTATGTGGGAGATTGATTTTCTGTCTTAGTCAAGGGTCAGAATTTACATTAACCATTATTAAATTTTGTCTTGTTAGGCTTGGCCCAAGATTCATAGGATCATAGCACCCAAAGAGACCTCAGAGGCCATCTCTTCCAATTGACCCCACTTTATGAGGAAAATGAGTCCTTGAAAGGTTGAGTGACCTTGGGGTCACATGGTGGTAAATGAGAGAAGTAGGATTAGAATCCCAGTCCTCTGTCTCCAGATGCAGTCTTCCTCCCGTTGTATCAGCATAATCATCGTCATCTCTATGGGGCTTGAAAGTCTGAGAAGACTTTGGTTATATTACGCCTCACTCCCCACCACATTCTCTCCAATCCAGTGTCACTGGCCTCCATCTCAGGGCATTCTATAATGCTCTCCCTCCTCCACTCCAATGACTGACCTCCCTGGCTTCCTCTAAGTCCTGACTAAAGCCCCATCTGCTATAGGAAGCCTATCCAACCCCTCTTCATTCTTCCACCTTCCCTCTCTTAATTATCTTTTAATCATGTTATATGAGCTTGCTTTGTACATATTTGTTTACATGTTGTCTCCCCTATTAGATTGTAAACTCCTGGAGGGCAGGATCCCTCAGCATTCAACACAGTAGCTGGCACATGATAGGTGCTTAATAGATGTTGTATTGTTCAATCTCGTCTGAGCATCACAACACTCCTATGAAGCAAATACTGTGGGTATCAATATGTCCATTTTACCAATGGGAAAACTGAGGCAACAGAAGCCAGGTGGCCACACACCTAGTAAATGTCAGGGTCTTCTTGACTCCACAACAAGTCCATTTCATACTAAGATGGTTCTAGGCTACTTCAAATGCCATTAAAAATAATTAAAGCAGATAAATGATTTCATTGATAGGGGAATGGCCACTGAGGAAATTCCCTCTGCCAGCATAGATCTGTACCTGGTCCACTGAGGCACAGACAGCTTAGGTGATGGCTAGTATGAGAAAAAATAATAAGAACAATGACTAGCATTTTTCAAATGTTATCTCATTTTTTCCTGGCATCTCTAAGGGGTAGACACTATTATTATCCCCATTTTACCATTGAGAAAACTGAGGCAGGCAGAGGTTAAGTGATTTGCCCAGGGTCACACAGCTAGAATTGTCTGAGGCTGCATTTGAACTCAGTTCTTCCTGATATCAGTCCCAGAGCTCTGTGCACTATGGCACCACCTAGCTGGCCATGTATGTTGATAGGTGTCAGAGACAGGACAAGAACCCAGATCTTCCTCGCTCTGAGGCTGGAGCTCTCTCCACTGTGACATGCTACCTTCTTATACCAACAGACCTCCATTATAGTGAGTTCCATTAAGCTTTCATCAAACACATTGTTAGAAAAGATAGGCATTGAAGCGAGCCCCTTACCAACCCAGAATGCCCATGCGACCAGCAGACATTCTTGTCAGAGCGTTAGCCCTCTCCTACATAGAGTACTTCCCTGGAAATCATAAGGCATTCTGTGTATTTAAGGATTTGAAAAGGAAGAGACAACGTAAAGCTTTTCCTCTGTGAAGTAAAAACAAAAGTAAGCCTTTTACTGGCAGTAAATGAAGAGAAAAAAGGAGAAAAAAACCTTACTGAAGCATTTAGAGAAAATGTATCTCCCATTGATTTGTTGCATTGGATAGTTTATAAGAGGAAAGGACGGTATCTTTTTACCATTATAACAAGCCAAGGGATCTGTTTGGAAAGTGAAAAATAATCTTTTCTCATGTGCTACGAGCATCCATGAGGCACACAGCTCACAAATGGAGCCTTAACAGGGAATGCATCAAGCAAGAGACAATGTGACTGCCACCAAAACCAGGCCTCATCCCTTTTCTCTCTCACCACCCATCACTCATCTCTACAAGGTAAAACTGTTTAGCCAGGGACTCGGGGAACCTTTTCTCAGCCTATTTCTCTTTAAAGAAAATGAACTCACCATGGCTGATAAACCAGGATCTCTACACAGTGCTGCCATCCAGCACTTCAGAGAGTGAAAGCCATAGGATCCTGGTAATTCCCATTCCAATTGTATGTCCTTGGTCAAGGAAGGGAGAGATGGAAGAAGGAAGGAAGGAAGGAAGGAAGGAAGGAAGGAAGGAAGGAAGGAAGGAAGGAAGGAAGGAAGGAAGGAAGGAAGGAAGGAAGAAAGGGAGGGAGGGAGGGAGGAAGGGAGGGAGGGAGGGAGGAAGGAAGGAAGGAAGGAAAGGAGCAGAGAGGTTAACAAGGGGACTTTCAGGTGGGTTTTTTTTATCCAATTGTATTCTATTTTTGGTTCTGAATTCTCTCCTTCCTTCTTCCCACCCAATGAGAGAGCGAAAAAAGTTAAATCCATTAGAGATGAAGCACAGTCAACTAAACAAATTCCCCCTTCAGCTGCATCCCCGGTCTGCACTCTGGGCACGGCACCTCTTACCTGGAGGTGAAGAAGGTGTTTCATCCTTAGTCCTCTGGAACTCTGGCTGGCTCCTTTAGGCTGATTAGAGTTTTTAAGTCTTTCAAAGTTGCTTGTCTTTACAGTATCCCGATCATCGTGTAATCTGTCTCCTGGTTTTGCTCACCTCACTCTGCATCATTCATTGAAGTCTTAGGGGACTTTCAGGTTCGGAATCAGTTGTGTTCCTTCTCTCTTCCTCAGCCTGTGTCTGCAACACAATACCCAGGCTTCAATGTAGTTCTCTAAGTTTGCCTTTCCCTCTCCAATGAGCCTAGCAGAAGCCGGATGATAGAGATTATAGTCATAGAGTGAGTCTCTCCATCAGTAGCTTATCTGTTTCCATTAGAAATTGTTCTCCTGACTACCTCACCATCTTTTTATTTCCTCTGTTTGGGACGGTGTCCCATCCACTAGTTACAGTGGTTGCCTTATCAACCAGCTTCCTCCTAAATGGATTCTGTTCTTTTTTACAGAACAAAAAAATGGTATAAAAACTCTTAGGATGAACTTGAAGGTTTTCAACAGAAATCTAAGGTGCTTTTTTCCACTACAGTGAGATCAAAGAAGATACTCATTGTCCCTTTTCTAGTCTTGAATATTAAAATGGTATTGGATCCTTATGAAATGCCCCTCAGCCAGAAGGTTCGAAACGAAATGAACCCTGGAATTCCAACAGTTCTTAACCTGAGGTCTATCAAATTGGTGTACACACACACACACACACACACACACACACACACACACACATACAAAATATAATATGCTGTGGAGTATCATATATATGACATAAATATAATTAATTATAAAATGATATCTATATTAATAATATATAATTATAATATAAATATAGTATTGCTGTAATTCACATATCAATGTATTATATATTATAATATAAATATAATTGATACAATTATACTCTATGGTATATTAATATATTGTATTAATTGTATGTTATATATAGACAGCTAAATTTCAATACAATTCGATTTTTTGTAATCTCATCCATTTTGTTTTATGCATGTCAAAACATTATTTGGAAAAAGAGTCCATAGGCTGTATCAGACTGCCCAAGGGGTCAATGACACTCCTAAGAGAGGAACTCACCATCTCCCTGTAATAGGAGGGCAGAGTTTATAATCTCAAAGAGGATCATAAACATGTCTGAAAGGTTCGGAACCGCCGGATATAAGAAACTCTCAAAGTAGAAGGCAGAAGAATCAAAACATATATTTAGGCTCCACAGTAACCAACCCATGAACCAGCATCCCCATTTTGACATATTAATGAAAAGTTTCCAGGCCCAATAAGTACGCCTTGAAAGAGTAACCAGGAGGCTACAGAGAAACATGATTGCATAAAGCAAAATCATGCTTCCCCCTCTACGGTAAAAAGATTACCCACTGGCCTGAAGTCTTTGTTCAGCTTCCTCCCGTAGGTCAGCTCTGCTACTGGCAGCTCCTGCTTCGGCTGTGGCTATAACTATAGCAGCCTCTGGCTCCAACGGGAGCTGCTTTTAACCATCCAGCTTCTGCGGGGGTGTAAGGTACGCCAGGGAAAGCACAGGTTCTTTCAGTCTGCTTAAGCAAGGTGAAGGGGTTGACCGGGAAAGCACAGGTTCTTTCCATCAGCTTAAGCAAGGGAAGCAAGGTGAAGGGGCTGACAAGCTTACTCCAGTCCAACATACAAACAGCATTCAGTTCAGGGGGAAAAAGCCAAACTAGTAAAGGGCACTTGTTGACTAAGTGCTAAGGAGCCCATTTTTGGTTGCCAATACACTCCACCCCTTGTTATAGGATACATAATCTAATCAGCCATGTATCCTAGAACATACATCATGATCCAATTACAAAGGAAACTAAAACATATTATTCATTATAAAGCAAAACATATCATTTGGTGACATTCCTAAATATTGGTTTATGATTCAAATGTGATCCACCCCTAGGTCCCAGCAAGATAATCTCTTCAATCAATCATCCCCAAAATAATTATTAATAATTCAAATGTCCACCCCTAAATCCTTGTATCCATTACATAGGATCAATAATATCATAATAATAAAACAACATAGCAAAGATAACACAAAATAAGTAAACATAGAACACTATCATCATTCCCACCCCCCTTGAACGATTGGGGCTCAAAATCTTGGGGCAAGGGGTGAAGATCTCATTTTCCATAGCTTCTTCATGCTGAAATTGGATGTAGAGATGGCCCTGCCCCCAAAAGTCCCATTCCAGAGGTCAGTTCTTTAACAAGCTGGCAGGAATTCCAAGAATGCTATGTGCTTAGGCAGTCACCAGAAAGTGCAGGGTGCTTAAGCCTAAAGGAAACAAAACTAGCAACAAGGTTAGCCAAAACAAAGGACAAAAAGAGTAGACAAGTATGGACTATTATTCTTCAAATAAAATCATCTCAAGTTTGGTTGAGATTTCAGTTATGCAAAGATCCAACATCAGAGCCAAACTCAGGTGGGAAATGTTTCTTTTCAAAAGGAACATAATGAGGAAGCCAAGAGGATCCCACCCTAGATAGAGACTAAGATTGTCCTCTCAGCCTTTCCCCAGATGTACAAGGAAACACAATGGGAAAATTAAACTAAGAGGATCCCATCCTAGATAGAGACTAGGATTGTCCTCCCAGCCTTTCC
The DNA here is from genome assembly GCF_011100635.1 of Trichosurus vulpecula. Taxonomy (NCBI): domain Eukaryota; kingdom Metazoa; phylum Chordata; class Mammalia; order Diprotodontia; family Phalangeridae; genus Trichosurus; species Trichosurus vulpecula. The sequence goes on along the minus strand of NC_050576.1, from coordinate 1,342,536 downwards.
CCAAATGTACAAGTTTTCATCCGTTAATCACACAAGGTTACCTTTCCTCTGAGTGGCTTATGGCATTTACCAGCATCAGCCATACCTGTGGAGTCTGTGAATCTATTATTATAACCTATTCACGGTAAAATATATGGTTCAGGGGTACGATTTGGTAATTATTTTCCCCTGAATAGACAACTGTTACAGTGTTGTCCTTCCCATGGGCTATAACTTCTGCAGCCTTTGGAATATCATCTGGCTTCCGTTTTACCCATACCTTAGCTCCTGACTTTATTCTATCAATGGAGCAAGACCCTTTTGCCCCTCTAGTAGTTATTTTGGGAGGAGGGTCAGTTTTCACAAAGGGTATTTTTTCACAGGGGATAATAATCACTTGAACCATCCTATCATTTCTACAAAATTGTACAGGTTTTTTACCCATATTCTGGAGTGTCACAACAATTTCTTTTTGATAATTAGAATCTATCACTCCAGCCAATACATGTATTCCTTGAGCCGCTAATCCTGGTTTAGGTAATATCCATCCAAGATGATTCTTGGGGATTCTCATACATACTCCAGTAGGGGTTTTTCTTATCTCTTTCCTATTTAACCTAAAATTCTCTATACAATGTAAATCATATCCTGCTGAACCAGGTGTTCCTGGACTTGGTAGTGGGACATCTTCCCTCACAGTCCAAAATTCAATGTTTTGGATCTCACATGTTTGCTGTTCTCTGATCTGCAGATTTGGGGTCATCATTCTGGCTAGAGGTGTACTCCCCCCTAAGGGCCTATTATTCAAATTACGTAAGGCAATAGACAAATTATCCCTCCAATGTCGATATGAATTATTTGAGCTTAATTTTCTCAGCTGTTCTTTCAACAATCCATTCATTCTTTCAATTAGCCCAGATGCTTGTGGGTAATATGGAATATGATATATCCATTCTATATTATTCAACACACAATATCTTTTCACTTCTTTGCCCTTGAAATGTGACCCATTGTCACTTTGAATCTGCATTGGGGTTCCATAATATAAACTTACAATATCTAGAGTTTTACAGGTGTTTTTCTGAGTTGCGTCTTTATAAGGACAAGCCACTAGTACACCTGAATAGGTGTCAACACACGTACATACATACTTACATCCTTTATCCTGGGGTAGTGGGCCAATATAATCTATCTGCCAAATTTGGGCTGGAACTTTTCCCCTTGCTATTTCTCCAGTAACTATCCTAGGAAGAGTTCGTTCTTTTTCTAATTGGCATATACAACACTCCTCTGTTATTTGTTTTAACAACGCATGAGAAATACTGATACCTCGATCCTGTGCCCATCGATGGGTGGCCTGGACCCCTAAATGGCCAGCAGTCTGGTGGACCCATCTTGCTAAGGCTGGGTCATCAGTTGGAGTCGGAGTAGGGACAATACATTCAGTAGCAATCTTTGCTAGTCGATCCGCATGTGCATTGTACTCACGTTCTGGTGTGGTCAGGGTTGCATGAGCATCAACATGAAAAACTGACAGATCTGTAACCAAAGACATGTCCCATATATTTTCCCATAACTCTTTACCCCAAACTTGTTTGCCATGAATCTCCCAATTCTGATTCCTCCATATAGGCATCCACGTAGCTAATCCATTAGCTACCGCCCACGAGTCAGTAAATATATGACACTGTCCTCCTTTCTCTGCTCTGATGGCCTGATGCACTGCCATCAGTTCAGCATATTGGCTACTTCCACCTATCCCAGAACTTTCCAGAGTTCTCCTTGTACAGGGGTTATAGGCTACTGCTTTCCAACGTCTCTTCTGTCCTAAATATTTTGCTGTCCCATCAGTAAACCAAGCATGTTTCTTCTGTTCTTCATTTAGTCCGTCATATCCATTATTCCATTTCACTAAGGATGGTACCATCTGTTGCTTAGATTCAAGGGGCTTTTCATTGCTCTCAGTATCAATGTTCGCCACAGATTCATGTAGAGCAGAAACTCCATTTTTGCCTGCTCTGGACCTATTCTGAATATACCACTTCCATTTGATTATGCTTGCCTCTTGTGCATGTCCAATTCTGTGAGAAGCTGGGGTACTCATTACCCAAGTCATAATTGGAATTCCAGGCCTTAATACCACTTCATGACCCAGAGTTAGTTGCTCAGTTTCTACTAAAGCCCAATATGCAGCTAACAGCTGCTTCTCAAAAGGTGTATATTGCACTCCAGATGAGGGCAGTTTCCTTGACCAAAAGCCTAAAGGTACACTTCGGCTTTGTTGTTTTTGCCACAGACTCCAATTTGCATAGTCGTCTTGTACAGTCACTTGTAACTCCACTGGCCCATTTTGCATAGGCCATAAGTCTAGAGCTAATTGGATAGCAGCCTTTGCTTCCTCAAAAGCTCTACTTTGTTCAAGTCCCCAGTCAAATTCATATTTCTTTCTGGTGACTTTATACAAGGGTTTTAAAATCTGTCCCAAATGTGGGATGTGGTGTCTCCAATAACCAAACAGCCCTATGAACTTTTGGGCCTCTTTCTTATTGGTAGGGGTGGGAAAATCCTGGATTTTTTGTCGAGCTTGTGGGAGAATTTCTCGCAGTCCTCTATTCCACTGTATCCCCAAGAATTTTACAGTTTGAGCTGGCCCTTGAACCTTTGCGGGGTTGATTTCCCATCCTTTGCTTTTCATATGGTCAATTAATAATGCTAAACTCTCCTCCACCTCCTTTATATTCTTTCCCTGTATCATGATGTCATCTATGTAATGTGTAAGCTGTACACCAGGTAACTTTAATTCATCCAAATGTTCAGCTACAATCCTGTGGCAAATAGTTGGGCTATGAATATATCCTTGCGGCAGGCGTGTAAATGTATACTGTCGGCCTTGCCAAGTAAAAGCAAACTGATTCCATTGCTTGGGGTCTATTGGGATTGTAAAGAAGGCATTGGCCAAATCAATAACTGCATACCAAGTCCCTTCACGTTTTTGTATTCTCTCTATTAAAGTAACCGTGTCTGGGACAGCAGCATACAAGGGAGGAGTCACTTTGTTCAGCTGTCTATAATCTACTGTCATCCTCCATGTCCCATCTGACTTTCGGACTGGCCAGACAGGGTTGTTCCATTGAGTAGTTGTAGGGACTAACACTCCTGCCTCAACACATTCTCTTATAGTGTTGGCAATTTCATCTTGCCCACCTGGCACACGATATTGCCTCAAAGTAATTATTTTAGAAGGTTCGGGCAAAGTGATTGGATCCATCTTGATTTTCCCCACTAAGACTGCATTAATACCCATTTTCCTCACAGCAAATTGGTATTTCCCTTCGGGTAAATTTAAGGTCATACCCTTCAATATGTCTATTCCAATGATGTATTCGGGAATAGGCACAATAACCACACTATATTCTTTCTTGGGCAACTGTCCAATTTTCATCATTAATTTAACTTGCCTGGCTGATATTTCAGTCCCTCCTAGTCCTGTAATGGTAATAGGAGTTCCATGGCTGAACTTGTCTGGATTTCCATAAATAAGGGTGGCCTCGGCCCCAGTATCTATTAATGCCTCAGTTACCGTACTTGACCCATTTTTCCAATATATGGTCAAGTTAATGTGAGGTCTGCAATCCAGCCTGTGTATTTCCTTAATTTGGACTGGGGCTCGGCCTGTTCCCTAGTATTCCCTTTCATGTGATTCACTTGGGTTTGAAGGTTCAACATCTGTAGTATTTGCAGGAGCAGTTCTTATTTCCCTATCTCTCCTGTTATCAAGGCCTTTATCTCTATACATTCTATATAATTCATTGGTTGGAATTCCATCTATCATTTCAAAACCTACCCCTGCTCTCAATAAAGCAGTAAACATTTCTTTCCTTGTTACTCTCCTTTGGCGCCAAGTTTGCTGGTTATTCACCCTTCTCTCTCGAGGAGATCTATCCCTTCCCCAGTCACCTAAGTCATGTAACTGTAAAATCTTATTTATCACTGTTGTAAGACGGCTCCCTACTTCTCCAAGTAATAAATTCAAAATTAGTTGTTTATAAGCAGGGGGAGCTGTCCTAATTATTAAATTCCTATGAGGCAGTCCCATTGGATCATTGTAATATTTGTCTGCGGTTCCTATCATAATGGCAGTCTTCATCACCTCCTCCTTTAGTCTCATGATACAATCTCTAAGTGAATACCAGGGTCTGTGCTCAGTGGGCCACATAGAATCAGTAGCATATCTCTTATTGCATCCCACAGCGGCTAATGCCAACAGAGTAGTCCTGCTATCACCATCTCCTTGCTGATGATGTTCCCTAAAAGCTTGTTGAACTAGAGGATCATGGCTGATACCTATGAATCTCATGCAGTCTGTCCTATCTACTGATATTCCACTGGCCCCTTGATCACTGAGTCTTACCATCCAAGATATCAATGGTTCTCCTATTCTTTGGCTGAATCTACTCAAAATATCTGTGACCTCTTGCAGTGAGAAATCTTCCTGAATTTCCCTTGTAACTGAATCTTCACCTCGGGTTTCTGTCTTCCTCCTTTGTATGGGTCGAGCCCTTGTCTGATCATTTAACCATCTCCTATTCTCTGTGTGAGGGACATCCTGAACCCCAGTAGTGTTTTGTGCCTCGGCCCCTAACGTTGTCTCATCTTCCCCCCACTCACTTCCTCTGCCACCATGGCTAGGACGAAGCAGGCAGTCAGGCTCTTTCTGGACTGGGTTGAAATGCACTCTGGGCTTTTTTGGTCTCCTGTTGCTCTTAGCCACATTAATAGAAAAGTTCTCATTTGAGTCAGTTTGGTCTCCTGCTATCTGAGATTCCCCTTCTTGCTGTGGGGTAGGAGTGCCCCCATGTCTTTCACTTAATCTCAATCTTTCGTATACTAGCCGGTAGGCTGATAACACTATCCAGCTTTGCCTAGATAGTGATGCCCCTGACTGAATCCCAACTTCTTGTAAACACTTTTCTAAATCCCTAGGATCTCCTCTCCGTAGCCTTGGTTCCCAGTTTTCACAGGGTCCAGCTCTTTTAGCCAATTCTTTTGCTAGGGAGGAATAAAATGGATCCTCCCATCCTGGGATATTCATCTCTTCCTCTGGAATTGTTCTGCTTCTAAATAGAGATCTTATACCTAGCGATCCCATCCTCGTCGCCAAATGTAATAGGAGGGCAGAGTTTATAATCTCAAAGAGGATCATAAACATGTCTGAAAGGTTCGGAACCGCCGGATATAAGAAACTCTCAAAGTAGAAGGCAGAAGAATCAAAACATATATTTAGGCTCCACAGTAACCAACCCATGAACCAGCATCCCCATTTTGACATATTAATGAAAAGTTTCCAGGCCCAATAAGTACGCCTTGAAAGAGTAACCAGGAGGCTACAGAGAAACATGATTGCATAAAGCAAAATCATGCTTCCCCCTCTACGGTAAAAAGATTACCCACTGGCCTGAAGTCTTTGTTCAGCTTCCTCCCGTAGGTCAGCTCTGCTACTGGCAGCTCCTGCTTCGGCTGTGGCTATAGCTATAGCAGCCTCTGGCTCCAACGGGAGCTGCTTTTAACCATCCAGCTTCTGCGGGGGTGTAAGGTACGCCAGGGAAAGCACAGGTTCTTTCAATCTGCTTAAGCAAGGTGAAGGGGTTGACCGGGAAAGCACAGGTTCTTTCCATCAGCTTAAGCAAGGGAAGCAAGGTGAAGGGGCCGACAAGCTTACTCCAGTCCAACATACAAACAGCATTCAGTTCAGGGGGAAAAAGCCAAACTAGTAAAGGGCACTTGTTGACTAAGTGCTAAGGAGCCCATTTTTGGTTGCCAATACACTCCCTTGGTCTCAGAGGACAGAAGGAGGAGCCCCAAGTAGGGATGGCAAGGAGGCAGATCTAGGCTTGATGTCAGGAAAAACAAAAAACTTGCTAACAGTCAGGAGGGAGGTATGACTTGGACCTCTGACTGTATTAAGATCCAGCACTCCGAGATGGAGGAACTCCTGCTCCCAAAGCAAGTTGGCCCCTTCCCTGTAACTTAGAGTGTTGTAGAGTTGCCAAGGGACTGAGAAACTAAATGATTTGTCTTAGGTCTCATGGCTTCTGTGGAACGGAGGCAGGACTCACAGCCAGGCTTTGGAGGCAGCTTTCTACCTGCTCTCAGGACTTCAAGCAGAGGCTTTATGTCTCTTTATTCCCTCTAGTGGGAATTCCTTTGGCATTATAGGTTGTACTGAATGGCTTCTGTAGAGCAAGGGAGTTTAGATGGAGAGCATCAACTCTGCGGAAGGATAGCAAGTAACAAAACTTGATTACTGCTCGCCAAGGGAAGAGATGCCCAGGGGCAATGATGTAAGTGTGAAGCCTTCCATGGCCCTTGGCTGAGGGCAGCACACACTGGGATAGCTCCAGGAATACAACTATGCAATGGTTTTTGAACTCTGGTTGAAGGTCCAGAGGTCCTCAGAACCCAAACTTAGAGTTTTAGACAAAAACAATCTGAGTGGCACCAAGAAGAGACTGCCCTGTCATGCACAGGGGAAGATAGTGCAACCAGTGAAATAAGGGTCTTCTCGAATAAAAAGTGAGGACAAACTTCCCTCTGTGCCCTCTGGAAATCTCTGATCCTGTGAATCCACAGACAACAACTTTTCTACCAATTTTGAGCTTAGAAAGCTAAGCATCATTTCAGCAGCAAAGAAAAGACCCTCGCATCTTTAAAAAAAGATCTGTTTCTAACTTTGATCGTTATCTTTTGGACTGGCTCCATCTTTCTCTTAAAATAACTTTATAACCACGATGTTGAGGAAGCTGGGATGAGACAAGATCATCTGTTGGGTAGCTATTATGCCTGACTTGTTTTTTCAACAGGTACAAGAGAATCTCCTTCACATTGGCCTGCTAGTAAAAATCAGAGAAAACACTATAAATATGGTATTAAGTAATGTGGAAAGCTATACTGCAGCCTGAAAATAGAAATGCTTACAGGGAAACGAGGCCATGAGAAGTAACAGCTTGTTTCACATTTTGCTATGTGGTGTTCATATCTCTGGTGATGTCTGTATTTCATACATAAACGAGTAATAAATGGAAGAGTGAACATATGAGGTACAGGGACATTGAGACAAGCATCTTTGATAGTCTTCCCCTTGTATATGGGTAGTTTGGGGAGACCCAGGTGAGTTCTTTAATCTCTCCTTCCAAAGGGAATAACAAAGCTTTGGAATTTCAGAATACACTGCTACTCTAAATTGTCTGACTTCCCATTAATCAGCTTCAATGTCTTCTCTGACATCGGAATGGAAAACAGCCAAAAGAGCTGATAGGATAGAAAAGACAATTAATCTTTGACAGACTTTAGGCTCATGTTCCACAGAAATGCTGCAGGAATACCAACCTCAACACAGGGACCTAAAGCATTGGGGTTTCTTTCTTCCTACCAACTTGAAGGCTAATATCAGAAGGATATTTCGTCCTTTTCTTTCACTGATGATTCTCACATGTGAATCATATTTCTATGTGGACAAATGAACAAAAAAGAAAATCAATGTGACTGGCACCAAGAGCTGAAACTAGGTTATGATAAACAATGCTTTCCTCTTTGGTGCCAACAGGGGAGTGGCATTTCCTCCCCAAGAAAGCACAATTTCATTCTTCCTTCTCATATCTCTCCTTGTCCTTTCTTGGGTCCTAAGACATGAGTTACCCTACAAGACTCTCTAGGGAACTGGCCAGCTCCACCCTTCACATCCAACCCCCTGAGATGGGATTATTCTCTGCCTTAGGCTCTCTCTTGGGCATCTCTGTCCCAGAAACCAGAGAGCACCCATTCAAAGTCTAGCTTTAAGACTTCATACCTGAATGGTCTTGGGCAAGTCATTTAACTGCTCTGGATTTCAGTTTTCTTATCTATAAAATTGATGTAGGTAGGACTAAATGGCATCTGAGGTACTTTTCAGTCATCAGCAAATCCTCAGTCATCCATTTTCACCCCCTGCAAATCCCAACGCCCTTCATGTTGCCATTAACACCCTCACCTTAATTTCTTTAGGTGTGGTTTAGGCTAGTTATAGCTGTCAGCACCCATGGCTAACTAAAATTGATAAGCCCTCATGTCGAATATTCATTTTCCCATCCTAATGATTTGGTCTGAGGATTCATCTCACATGCCACTGGGGGACATGGATTCTTTGAACCGCTCTGACAGAATACGAGACCATTCCAATCAAAGTTTGCAGTTCAGGGATAAACTGTACACTTTCATTTTGACATTTTTATTGAAACTCTTCAGACAGGTCTATTTTAATTAGTAATTGAGATCAACAATTTGCATACAGATGGTTGGTCAGAAATGATTTATATGTTTATCATAAGCTAATTAAAACAGATTTACAGTTTCTATTTACTAAATTTGGGATTTAAAAAATATATATCCACTGCTAAGCCCATGTTGTAGCTCAGAATAAATGAATGCATTAGTTTCTCCACTCCAAGATAAGATTCTGTTGGACAGAAGGGTGTGGTTCTTTTCTTACCCAGAGAATGTGGCACATTATTCAGATTTGGGGGGCCTTGGGGAGAATGATGGCAAGGTTTGCCTGCACTGGAATCTGTCTTGGCAAATACCATACAGCATTTGCAGGAGCTACATTGTATCAGATACAACATTTTAAAAATTAATGCGCCATCCTGATGAAAAGGGAGTGCAGCAGCTCCCCTGGGCTTTGGAAATGCATCAAATGAAAGTCCTATTGAAAACATGGTCAAATAAACACAGCGTGAGTGTACCAAAATGAGCATTAGAACTGAGGGGAGAAAACCAGCCCCGCTGTGAAGCCCGAGCCAGAGAGAGACACATTCCGGCAAGCTCGTCTTCACTTTGCTTTGTTCCTTTTTTCAGTAGCTGGAATGAAAGTCCGTTTCCCTTCCCCTGCCCCCCAGCAGAAGAATTCTTATTTATGTTCTCAAAACCCTCATAGTCAGGGGGCTTCTCCATAGCACAGGGCTGTCTCAGGCCATTCAGCCCTTCCACGCCAGTCTCACCTGGGAGGAGAAAAGACTAAGGACGTCAGGCTCAGCTGCTTCTGCATGGATGTGGCCCAGGTTTCAAGCTCAGCCAGAGAGGCAATGGGGAAGGGGGTGCTGGACTGGATCTGGGAAGATCTGAGTTGTGATCTCTCACTTCAGCTGCTTCCTAGCTCTGTGACTGTATGCAAGTAACCGTGCTTCTGAGCCTCAACATCCCCAACTATAAAACGGGAATGTACATTCCCATAGCACTTACCTTTCCAGACTGATGGGAGGCTCTAAGGAGAAGAAGCCCAGGAAGTGCTTTTCTGACTTTAAAGCTCTATATAACATTGTTTATTGTTCCCCATCATTGCCTTTAGTCGGTTGTTATTCTAGACTCGCTACACTATTCAAAGGGAATAGGATGGGGTCTCTTCCTTGAAGAAGGTCACTGTCTTATCCATCTAGACAATTCTGTCAACTATTCAATTATTAAGTAATCATTAAGTGTGTGCTACGTGGACAGAGCCTGGTACCAGTAAGAAGCGATGAGTCACAAAGACAAAACAAAACACATCTTCCCCATGAGGAACTTACATTCCATCAGCCAGGGGAGGCCACGTTCCATCTGTGGCTCCCTCTTACCTCTAGGGTGAAATGCAAAATGGACACTTGCCAAAAAGACAATTTTATGGTGAACTCACACAGGGCAAGCATTCACATGACGGTCAGAAGAAGCCATACAAGGACACTCTCAAGTTCTCTCTCAAGAACTTTGGAGGACTGCTCAGCATGGCGCGCCCACATCAGAGAAGGTGCTGTGCTCTATGAGCAAAGCAGAATTGAGACAGCTCAAAGAAAATGCAGGATGAGCAGGTTTGGAGTATCCAACCCAAATGTTCACACAGGCTATTTGTGCCGACCCTGTGGTAGAGCATTCAGAGCTTGTATTGGACTGATCAGTCACAGTCAGACACGTTAAATCCTGACTGAAGCATATGGTGTTATTTTAGTCCTCTTCGAGAACGAAGGACAACAACCAAGCAGGGTGAAATGCAAAGTCCTCAGTCTAGCATTAAAACATTTCCACAACCTGCCTACGGCCTACCTTTCCAGTTTCATTTTCTAATACCCCAGCCCCTCCCCTGCACCCTAGGCTTCAGCCAAATCTAATTACCAGCTCTTCTCCAAACTTGGTGTGCTGATTCTTGCCTCTATACATTCCTACAGGTTGCCTAGAATGCACTCCCTCCTCTTTTCGACCTTTCAAAATCCCTTCCTTCAAGGCTCCTGGGCTTCCTGTCTCATTACTCAGCTAAGAGGGCCCTTCCCTTTCTCTGGTTTTCCTGGAGTATTTTGCCTTTTTCTCTCCATTGCATCCTGACAAATGGTGTAGAGAACCCAGTACAGGCCCCTGAAGCATCTCTGCATCCAGGTAGTATCTGCTAGAGTAAAATGTGAACTCCTTTGGGGCAAGGGATGTATGGGGGTTATCTTCGTATTCCCTGTTCTCCTCCACCAAGGCACCTCCCCTGCATATGAAAAAGCATCATCCAAATACCTTACAGATAAAATGGCAGAGATCTTTTTTCAATGATTTATTGATTTTTAATATCAGGCAAGTCCATCAGAGGCATCAGGGAGGCAGCTTGGCAGAGCAGATGGAATTCTGGGCTGTCAGGAAGGCTGGGCCTCAAAGCTCACCAAGTGGGGTTTTGGAAGAAGCACTGGCATCTCTGGGCCTCAGGCCACATCTGTAGCAGGAGGAGATTGGACTAGATGGTCTCAGAAGTCTCTTCCAGACTTAATTCTATGATTCTGTGATCCAGTGTCATTGAGGTCCATCTTCCAACTGGAGGAACTGGTTGTTTTTACCACTGAGAAGCTGAAAAGAGCTTGCCTCTGCCCCTCCCCCATCAAGCCACATCTCTGAGATAGACATCATAAGTGGACACTGACCTGGGTCCAGATCCAAACCACAGCAGGAGAGCAGGCTGGGCTTCCTTGGGATCTGGATCAGTTGGGGAATGGCTGAAGATATAATGGGATGGAATGGAGTGCAGTGCTATTGTTCTGAGAGAAATGCTGAAAGAGATAGTTTCAGAGAATCCTGGATAGTCATTCTCCCCCCATAAAGCAGCTCCTGCTTCTTGACTCTGGGTCAGTTCCAGTGATGCTGAATGACTCTGAATCACAGAATACTTCCTCCTGCCCTAACCTCTACCCTCATCGTTTTTTCCTTGTCCTTGATGAAAACATAGACCAACCATTCACTCTTACTTATTTAATAATTAATTTCACATTCTGAAGCAAGCCAGTGTTCTTAAATACCACCCCCTGCCCATGACCAATATTCCTCTTCTCCTGCTGGAGTTTGATCTTCTGCAGAGTGAATAACATTAATTCCTAAAATGCTGAGAAAAAAGCCTACAAGTCTCCATCAGGCCTCCCAGACAAAAGAGAAAAGAATCTTTATTCCCCCAAGAAAAATCTCCAAACTCAGCTGAAAGACAAGAGAACCCAGAGTTCCGCAGACCCTCTGCATGGTGGTGTATGTGGAAACCATTTGGACGTTCTCTTTAAGATGAAATGTTGCTTCCAATTAAAGCTTGGCGCCTAAATCATCTGTCCCCAGCAATGCCACCAGGCACCAAGACAGTGAATGGAAAAATTGACTTTTTCCATGAAAATCCAGCCCAGATCTTGTGAAAAATTCCATCATCATCATCATCATCATCATCATCACAGTAATCATGGCATGTTTATGTTGCTTTGAGGCTTGCCAAGCTTTTTCTATATGTTATCGCATTCACAATAACTCTGCAAAGTGGGTGCTCTTCTTATCCTCCATTAACCCTCTCTGAAGACTGAGACTGAGAGATGTTAATGACTTGTGCACAGCCACACACCCAGCAAGCTTCTGAGGCAGGATTGGAATTCAGGTCTTCCTGACTCCAGATCTAGCCCCCTATGCCTTGGACTTCCTAGATGCCTGAAATGGCTTGGAAGCCAAGCTAAACCAAGAGTTCTGGGTTCAGAGCCAGATAACCCAGGCTCACACCATGGTTCTGCTGCTTCCTACCTGTGAGGTCTTGTCCAAGTCACTTCTCTCTGGCCCCCTGTTTCTTCCTCTGTAAGAATGAGGGGTTGACAAGATGCCCTCAAATTGCCCTTTCAGCTATAAATTAACGACTCTGTGTTCTGGGGAATCAGCCATTTCAGGTCTTGAAAATATTGTCCTGGATAAGTCAGTATAGACTTGATCAATATCTGTACCAGGACATAACAACACCCAAACTACTTATCTCTGGGGTTGGTGGGAAGAGAGGTTCCTTCTCAATCTTTAAGCCCCTGGACACTGGTTCCTAGCTCCTTGTGTGACCTAGTACACTGGAAAGGCTGCTGAGGACGTGAAGCCACATCCTCCCTGGGATGCTAGCTAATGAGGTATTGACCCCTCCCAACACCAGCTGCCATCTGTGAAATGCAGTGATTGGACTAGATGCCTTTGAGGTCCTTCCCTGCTCTAGGTCTTGGGTCCTAATCAATATTCTAGTGACTGAGACAACAGGACTTTGAATCCCCATGAACTCCTCTGACGTGTAGTCTATGCATTGCCCAGTACTTCAGCTGGCAGTCACCTGAGCATTTCCCACTTTGGCCGACACACTCAAGGGGAAGCTGAGTGAAGGGACCTCTCTGATGGGAACTGAGAAATGGAGTCACTTAGGATCTCTGTGACTCTTTAACTTTCTAGGGACAGAAAGTTGGCAGAGAGAAGAAGTGACTGATGAGTAGTGATAGCAAAGCCACCAAAATAAGATGAGGACCCCATGCTGCCCCAAGCGTCTGTGCCTTTCCCCCAGTGTGAGGCCATCTGCCATCAAGTATCTCTATACTAGAGTTCTGTATAATCAGCCAGATCAGGCCTGGAGGGATGGAAGGAACTTGGAGAGAATTCAAGGAGAAGAGCAAAGATGATTAAAGGATTGGAAAATAGGTCCTGAATGGAAAGACTGAAGGAATTAGGGTTTCTTTTATCCTAAAGGAGGAAAAGCTCAACATTGGCTTTTTCTGTTTAGGTAGGCTTGTCTATTTTACAGAATATGGTGCCTAGCTGTCTTCTCTCCACCAAGGAAAGAATGAAAGAAAAGAGATTCACAAAAGCGGCGAGAGTCACATGAATGAATGGATGGATGAATGAATGGATGGATGGATGGATGAATGAGTGAATAAAAAGCACGTACAATGTGCCAAGCACTGAAGATAGAAATTCAGAAACGAAGGCAGTGCATTTAGGGTGTCCCTAAAGTCTGAACACACAGTCAAAAATGCATATTTTCAAGAAATGGAATGAATGAAATTTTCCACAACATTTCATTGGAATATTAACAATAACATCTTCAATATTATTTTCACCATTTGTGATGCAAAGGTTGATGCTCTTTGTAAGATTTCCGTGAACCCGATGCAACAACTCCACGTTGCTGTCAATTTCAGCACATTCACTCTTTATGCGTTGAATCAAGTGTGCTGCATCTGTGATTTTCATTGAGTACTCCTTCTCCTTTAGCATAGCCCAGCAAAAGAAGTCAGGGGGACTGAGGTCCATTAATATTCCAAATATTTCAAAATAGGCATTTTGCCTATGTGTCCAGACTTTAGGGACACCCTGTGTTGTAATAAAGCTTATATTCTAATAAAGACAAGATGTAATGAGCAGTGGTGACCAAGGCCAGGCATTTTATTTTGGAAAGTTATAGAGATCGTGAATGGAGTCATAGACAGAAGGAAGACATATCTGATAATTACCTCAAGGATCTGCGATTTCATCCATGTCAGGCCTCCTTCCACTGAGGTGCAATAAAGTAAAGTAAAGGAATAAACATTGATTAAAAGTGCCTACTATGTGGCAGGCACTGAGCTAAGAGCTTTACAAATAATATCTAATTTCAGCCTCACAACAACCTGGTGAGCTAGATGCTATTATTATCCCAATTTTGAGGAAACCAAGACAGGCAGAAGACAAGTACTTGCCCAGAGTCACACAGATAGGAAATTTCTGAGGCTGAATTCAAACTCAAGTCTTCCTGACTCCAAGTCCAGCACACTACCCACTGTGCTACTCTGTGATGGAGATTGATGGTTTCAGGTATGGCTGTGGCCAAAAGAACTCATGGCCTGTGGCAAACTGTTTCTTTTGCAAAACATTTCACGTGTGTTATGTCATTTGGTCCTCAAAGATGCCTTGTAAGGAACATGCTACTATTACTTACTTTGCTTCAGGTGAGTGGTTGACTTGTCCAGGGGCAGGATTCCAAAGCTAAGCTCCCTGACTCCAAGAGCAGCACTTGCCTCGCTAGGCTACCACATTTCCTTTGGGTGATGAGCCCTTTCAAACACAGCTGGTCCTCAATCATCACAGATGTGGTCAAGTGCTGAGCCCATTGATAAAGGCTCTCCAGGTGAATAGGATGTGGCCGACTACACAGAGGTAGCATGGAATAACAGATAGAGTAACAGATAGAGTCAGAGTCCAGCAAACCTCAAACCTCCTTCAAGTGCTTATTAGCTGTTTGTAAGCCTCAGCTTCCTCATCTGGAAAGCAAAAAGCACAGTAGCATCAGCCTCCAAAGGTCATTGTGAAAATGCAATGAGACAGTGCACAGAAAATCATTTGCAGATCTGAGAGCCCACAGAAATGTCCACTGCTGTTAGTATTCTGGGGGCACAGCCTTTGGCAGCCCAGAGCCTCCCAATGAGACGCTGGAGTAGGGTGCTAGTAGAGGGCCTTGTGATTCCAGTGGTTTTCTTAGGAGATGGTTGATCTTTACAAAGAGGCTGGTTCATCCTCTGGACCATCTTTATCTTAAAGCTCATGCATCTAGCATGTGGAGGTTTGCCCAATATTCCCTATCCCCTCCAGGCCAAAATAATCAATCCTCTGTTTGGCATTTAAAACCCTTCCCAACCCAGACCTTTCCTGCATTTCTAGTTTCCTTACATTTTAGTCTCCTTCACACACTTCATGATACAACCACACTGGCCTGCTCACTGCTCCTCACAGAAATAAATATATTTCATATCCAAAACCTTCCTTCTGACCTTCATGCCTCCAAGGCTCTCCCGTCTCAATTCTTAGCTTCCCTGGTTTCCTTAAAGACTCAGCTCCAATCCAGCCTTCTTCAGGAGGCCATTTTTGTCTTCCTTCTCCTCAACCTTGAGCTGCTGGGGTCTTCCCCTCTGAACTCATTTTCCCTTTACATTGTATATATCTCTTATGCACCAAATGCACCAGGTGCAATTTCCCCATTGGAGTGGGGACTCTTTCAGCAAAGGGATGATTTTTGCTCTTTTTTGATGTCCCTTGCACTTAGTACAGGGCCTAACATAGTATGTTGGTAAGAAGTGCTTGTTCATGGATTGGTTGATTGTCACCTGACTCCAGGTTCAGCACTCTACCCATCACCATGAACAGAGACCCCACACTCCCTATATCTCATAATGTGAACTTCAAAGTAACCATTGGTATTGTTCTCTCCTTCATTCACCTCCCCCTACTCTAGACAATCAGCTGTCAGGATCAGCTGGCTCCATCCCTTCTGGCCCCATCACAACATCCCTTGTTTTTGCCCTTCTTTGTATCCCTAGACTTAGCACTATACTTACCTAGAAGAGGGCTCTTAGTAAATCTTGTGTGACTGGCTGGCTGTCCTATGACACTCAGCTTCCAATCATCCTCTCCTTCACAGGTAAAGCTTATAAAATGCTGCTAAGTTCTCTTATTTGCCAATGACTCTGATGCCATCAGGCAACTGCTTACTCACAAGGGCTTGAACAAGAACCTCAGAGGGGGTGGGGCCAAAGGATGGAGGCAGTTACAAAGAATGATTTAGATTCAAGGTTGGGAAAATAATGATAAAAATGATCGTAGTCGGCATCCACATACAGCTTTAAGATTTGAAAAGTATTTTACATTTGTGAGCTTATTCAGTCTTCACAAAACTTTGTGCTATGGGTGCTGTAATCATCCCCATTTTACAGATAAGGAAAGTGAGGCAAAAAGAAGTTGTGATTTGCCTGAATCACTTAGCTAGAGAGCTTCTGAGCCAGGACTTGAACTCAGGTGTTATTTACTCCAAGTCCCAAATTCTGTCCATTTTGACCCTAATTGCCTTAATGACTATTAGAGCTGTCCAAGGGTAGAGAAAATTGCTTTGGGAGGTAGCAGGTTTTGTGTGCCTGTCTTTCTGTCTCTGTCCCTCTGTGTGTGCGTCTCTATCTCTGTCTCTTACTCTCTCCCTCCCTCTCTCTCTCTCTGTCTCCCTCCCTCTCTCTCTGTCTCCCTCCCTCTCTCTCTCTCTCTGTCTCCCTCCCTCTCTCTCTCTCTCCCTCCCTCTCTCTCCCTCACCTCCCTCTCTCTCCCTCCTCTCTCTCTCTCTCTCTCTCCCACCCTCCGCTCTCTCTCTCCTCTCTCTCTCTCTCCTCTCTCTCCCTCCCTCCTCTCTCTCTCTCTCTCCACCCCCTCTCTCTCTCCCTCTCTTCCTCTCTCTCTCTCCCTCTTCCTCTCTCTCTCTCTCTGTCTGTCTCTCTCCCTCTCTCTTTCTCTCCCTCTCTCTCTCTTTCTCTCCCTCTCTCTCCCTCTCTCTTCCTCTCTCCCTCTGCCTTTCTCTTTCTCTCTCTCTCTCTCTCTCTCTCTCTCTCTCTCTCTCTCTCTCTCTCTCTCTCTTCCCCCCCTCTCTCTCTCCTTCTCTCTCTCCATCAAAGATTAGATAACCACTAGCTGAATATGGGGAAGAAGATTTTTGTTCAGAATTTTTTTGGACTAGGCAAGCACTGAAAAACCCCTGCCAATGGTGAAAAACCCCTGCCAATGGTGAAGTTTTAAGATTCTGTGACTGAGAAGGAATAATAAGCTATGGCTTTGGGATGTTGAATTGTAGGTAGTGGGTAGGTGCATTTTGATTACTCTTAGGGAACAGCATAGTATAATAGATGTAGGTAGGTAGATGGATGGATGGATAGACACACAGATAGATAGATAGATAGATAGATAGATAGATAGATAGATAGATAGATAGATATGGATAAATAGACACAGATGGATAGGTAGAATGCCCCCCAGGCCCCAAGTTTCTTGGTTCCTGTAAAATCAAGGCACATGTTTATGTACATACCAATACACTTAAACAAGAAATGAAGAAGGAAACCCCATGGCATCCAATCTATAAATCCACAGCCCACAAGCACTTGTCATATATACTAAGTAGTGGTATAAATCTTGAACCCAGGTCATCATGACTCCAAGACCAGCTCGCAACCCACCATTCTTAACGGGCTCATAAATTCTGGCTGGGTGGATGAATGACAGGAAAGATGTTTAATGAAAGGGAGAATTGAATAACTTTGATAGCCAATGTGGACTTAGATGTCACACACAGTAGATGAACCATGGTAAAGAAAGAGAAGCCCAGAAATGAAGAGAACACCTGGGGTCATACACAATGATGACCATAGCCATCTGCATGGTCTGTTCTACTTCTCTGCTATCTTTGTTTCTTCCACTTTGGGTTGACTGGATCAGGACGCCTTTTATCTCTGTGATTCCCATGTGCTCATTAGTGGTCTCTGTTGCTCTGTATTGCTCTTAGCAACTATAGATCAAATCAGTTCTCTGTAGATGCTTCTAATAAGTGGCATTATCGCTTTAGTCAAGCATTTCAATTTGATTGATGAGTTTATCTATAGAGGTCATCTGTAAATCTGTTAAAAAACCATTTACTAGTAATTCTAGTGGGACTGTTCACTGCAGAATTAATGCTCTTTTCCAAGAGACTGAATGTATGTTACTGGATCCTCCTTTCAATGCTGAGTAGAAAAAGGGTGAGCTCTTCAATCCCTAATTCAGAAGTAGAAAGTGAAGGCTGATATCTCATGATCTGGGGTGGTGCATTTAGGAGAGGAGAAAATTGGGTCATTGAGAAAATGGCCATTGGGTCAACATCTTTCTCCACAGGTCTTGTCCAATGCAGACATGCACATGACATGTAGACACAAATGTCACTGCCAGATCTGATTGATTTTCCTCCTTCTCTATGGAATAGCTTCCCACCTCTAGCTTGCTTTGGAGGTTTGTGTTTGTACTTTCAGCTTTCAGGGATCTTAAAATTGATCCTATATGGCACAAGGTCAGACTGATGTAGTGATGATATATTGAAATTGGAATCAGGATGCCCTGCATTCAAATTCCACCTCTGGCACTTACTGGCTGAGTGACCATGGAAAAGTCACTTAACCTCTCTGAAACCCAGGTAACTCTTAAGACTACTTCTCCTAAAATAAAAATAGATTGAAATTTGCATCTCATGCTGATGGAATCATGGATCCTTGGCAGGTGATGTATTACAGATGTTATTCATTACTATGTAGAATTAATCTTCGGGAATATGTATATATTTTTCCTTTGGAAGATATATTAATGATACTTCTATACCAGGGAGTGTCCTATACCAATGACATGACAGGTTCAGAGCCACTCCCAAAAAAAGAATCATTGTGCTCTAGGGACTTCATGGTTCCAAGGCCTCATTCAATTCAGGCAGACTAATTGTCGGTTCCTTCTTTCTATCCCAGATCTGTGATTGCCTTGGCATGAGGAACTCTTAGGAAGAAAATGCCCTCCACCAGTACAAATGCAACCCCTGCCCTGTGTGTGTGTGTGTGTATGGGGGGGGTGGGAATCATCCCAGAGAGGGGTTCCAGATCATGAAGAGGTTTTCAGTGGTTGAAACTCACAGAATCAGCCTTTGCTGGGGGAAGGGCTTAAACTGATCTTCTTCACTTTGAAATCAGCTCTCCAGCCACCGTGCCATGAACGAATGGATGGAAACATCATTCATTCATTCATTGTGTGAAGCACTTGGAATGCCAACAGAAAACAAGCTGGGCCCTGCTATCTAGGAGGGGTCACTGTAATGGGGGAGATGCCACAGGCCCAAGGTTTCAGGTGAAGTCAGTGGGGGAAGGCCCAGGCCTCCTTAGGGGTCAGTGGCAAAGCAGATAGTGATTCCTGCTGCCTTTTTATGCCTGGAAAATCACCAGCCCAATCCATCCCAGGCTGCGGCCAATGTTCTCATGGTGTCTGGAAGTTGGCAAAGCACTTCTTTCACACACAGCCCTGGTAGATTGATCATTGCTGGTATGATCACCCCCACTGATGAAACAGAGGGCAGAGAAGCAAATGGCTTGCCTGGGGTCATGAAGGTTGTAAGTGTCAGGGGCCATACCCATCCAAGCCAAGGCCTTTCCTTGCTCTGAGCCTAGAATTTGTTTGCATGCCCTGCCCTCAAAACTGAATGCATTCAATTGAATTTCACTGAGCGACAAATACAGTATGCCTGGCAGGAGCAGCAGACAGAAAATACAGCTATGGGGAAATTAAACCCTGCTAGAGGAGAGGGATCATTGGTACTCACAGCATAGAACCACCACAGGACCCCAGGAACCATGGGAATAAAAATTGCCCATCATAGATGCCAGTGTCTTGAGGCAAAGGGACAGTTGCCCAGCCCTAGTTTTAATAATAAATAACAACAACCACATATATGGTGATTTAAGGTGTGTGAAGCGCTCTACATGTGGAGCATCATTTAATCTTCATAACCACCCGAGGAGATAAATGCTTTTATTATCCTCATTTTACAGATGACTTACCACAGTCACATGGCTAGTAACTGCCTGAGGCAGGATCCTGCCTCCAAGGCAGCACTTTATCCCCTTCATGCTCACTCTGTCCCTGGTGTGAGCACTTTCCACTGACATAGGCTATACGGCTTGTAATATGGCATAATCAAAGTAGTCCTGGCTTCAGACGCCAGCTCTGTCACTCACTGCCCATGCAAGCCTTCTCTCTTCCTCAGTTTCCTTATCTGGAAAATGAGGGTATTGGACTAGATGGCCTATAAGGCCCCTTTCAGCTCAAAATCTTTGATCCCATGAATTATTCTAAAACTTGGTAGTTTTGCCAAAGGCTGAGGCTGAAAAATCCATTCCCTTGGGGCCAACCTGGTGAGGCTGCTTGGCAAATGACAGACCTGAATGCAGTTTGCCATCAAACCCATCTGCCAGGTCTTTTCAGTGTGACAGGACCTTTGCAAGTGGGTGCTCCCCCAGTACAGCCTCTGAGAGCCCAAGGTCACCTCCAAGCCATGTTGAGGCACTGGAGGAAGACATTCATTAACATTACCATGGAAAAATAAATGGGCTTTTTGCTGCCCTGATCCTACTGCCCTGAACGTTTCCTCTGGTGATGCACTGCTATTAGAAGTTACACAATTTTCAAAGAGGGACTTTTGAGAACAACTAAATCATTGCAACAGGATGACATATGGCATCTTTTTATGGAGCTCTAGGGAGCATAAATTTAATATAATTAGATTTGAGACATTTCAATAATGCCTTAAGAAAAAATTACAGATTATATTTTTAATTGAAAAGAAAGTGCAGTGGGTTATCTTCAAGATTAGCAACATAGAAACATACAACAGGAAGATATTCTAGAGGCCACCTTGTCCAAACTGTGATCCATTACCTTTGACAGCATCTCTGAAAGGTGGTTTGTTTGAATACTTCTAGGGATGAGGGACTCAATGCCTACCAAAATGGTCCATTCCTTTATTTTGAAATTTGGTTTAATTTTGTGTCAATTAGCAAAAAATAATCTATTTTCTCTCCCTCTCACTTCCACCACTGAAAATAAATAGAAAAACAAAACCCTTGTAACAAATATGCACAAATTCCTACATTGACCTGTCCGAAACATATATGCCTCTTTCTATTTGTTGCTGTTCAGTTGTGTCTGACTCTCAGTGACCCCATTTTAGGGTTTTCCTCACAAAGACACTAGAGTGGTTTACCACTGCCTTCTCCAGCTCATTACATAGATGAGAAATCTGAGGCAAACAGGGCTAAGTGACTTGCCCAGGGTCACACCGCTAGTAAGTGTCTGATGCTGGATTTGAACTCATGAAGATGAGTCTTCCTGATTCCAAGCCCAGTGCTCTATCTACTGCAGTACCACCTACTGCCCCTGAGTCCATTACCTCTCCAACAGGAGGGGGGTGTTGTGTTTCACCATAGATCCTCTGGAATCATAGCCATGGCATTGATTAGAGTTCTTAAGTCTTTCAAAGTTATTGCTACAAATGCTATCACATTTTTTTCTTACTGAGCCAACATCTGTCTCCCTGAAACCTTTGCCCTTCAGTGTTTCTTCTAACATATGGAGTGGTACAGAATATGTTTAGTCCTTCATTCACATGACAGTCTTCATATAATTTAAAATAGTCAATCGTATTCCCTACTAATTCTTCTCTTTTCACAGCCTAATATACCCAGGCCCTTCAGCTGTTTCTCCTAAAGTGTGATACCCTGTCTCTTTATGATCGTGGTCATCCTCTTTTGGTTGTACTCCAGTTTGTCCATGTCCCCCTTAACACAGCACAGTTGGAAGTGAATGTTGGTGATCTCATCAGAACGCTTTGATTACAGTTTGCTAAAGGGCCAGCACCATCTTGGAGGCACTTCACTAGAGGAGAGCCTCAAGATTCCTAGGATCTTTCTTTGCCCCCGTGCTACCCAACGTTTTAATCAGATACTTCAAAGATGACACTATTGATGGCATGCTAATGAATCTACACAGGCTACAAAGCTGGGCAGGACAGCTAAGACTTCGAATAACAAAGCCAAAATCTACAAATGGAAAAAGAAAGACTTCTCCAGGCTAGCATGTCAGAGCAAACCTATGAAGGTGAATGGAAAGTTCTATACTGGGGCTCAAATAACCAGTTACATGACTATCGGGTAGGAAATGAATGACTAGAACCCAAATCATATAAAATGCTGGCAGACTCCATGCTGGCAGGTTCAAACATGTCGTAATCAAAATCAAGTGAAATCCGGTCCTAGACCTGATCCCTTGTTGCACAATGTCCAGGCTATAGGAGGCTAAAGAATTGTAACTGGCTAGCCTGGATGAGAGGAGCCTTAGGGCAAACATGCCAACCATTGTGGCTCAAGTATCTGAAAGGCAGCTGTGTGAAAGAAAGTCGATCCTTGTTCTCATTGGCTCCAGCAATCAGAAAGGTGTCAGGTTGAGGTGGGAGAGGTAGATTTGGGCTCAATACACAGAAAAATTCCCACCAATTAATACTGTTGAATAAAAGCAGAGGTTGCCCCAGGTTCTCCATCACTGGGACCTCTAAGTGGAAGTTAGGTCAGCACCATCAGGAGTATTGAAGAGGGGGGGTTCCCATTTAGGTCTAGGTTGAGCAGACATCCACCAAAATCCCTTCCAACTCTGGTTTTGTGGCTCAGGACGAATAACAGTGGGGCCCTTTCAGGGTTGTGCTGGGCAGTGTTAGTGCTCAGCTCTCTAAGGGAAGAAAAGGATGGATGAAACACCCTTAAGTTTAATCTGCATTATTTAACATTGTCTCCAGGGCTCCTTTGAACCTAGACAATCAGCCAAACAATCACTCAAGCCCTGATTTGTAACTGTTGATTTCAGACGTGTAAGCACTCACCTTGAAAACTGAATGATCTGTCTCTAGGAGCCTGTAGGTGTTAGCCCCCACCCCCACCCCACCCCAACTGTTTCCTCCTATTTCCTGTACCTCCTTTTCTATTTATGCAGGTTAAGATCACATGACCTTACATGCCAGGGGCATCACACTGCCTGTTCCAATAGACTTTATTCTGGCCCTTTTCAGATGAATTGATGTTCAGCCGTATCATCCCTGTCTACTTCACTAGTTTCTCTTTCTTAGTCCAAGTGAAAAAAAATAGAAATTCAGATCCAGCGATCTGTCTGAGGGGGATATGCCTTTTCTTGTTACCCAAGAGAAAGCATCAGGCAGGGCACACCAGGTTTGGGGAGTCAGGCGTCAATTCTCCTTCGTACTAAAGGGAAGAAGAGGCAGGGAAACATCGAGGCATCTTTGGCTTTGAAATGCCCTTGGAGGTGCTGAAACACAATGCTAGCCATCACCCTCAGGACTAGTGGAACCCTGTTCCATGCTAGCTGCCTTTTAGAGACTTCAGTGATTTCCACGGGGGAAGAAAAACAGCCAAAAATGCTGAGCAACAAGACCATTATTATGCACAAGGGAAAGACATGGGGAATGATGAAGGGAACAAGGAAGAGAGAACAGAGGCTACATCTAGAATCACAGCCACCTGAGAGGCAAGGACCTAAAGAGACCTCTGGGTGGGGAAGCAGGATATGCAGGGGCCAGGTCTATGTATGGTATGATGTCTTCAGATCTGGAATGATCCATGTGAGAGGTGCCCTCCTACCAAGGCTCCCAGGTCGTTACAGACTCTCAGTCATTCATCTGTTTTATCTGTACAAGACACTTGAACTTTCCCCATTGTCCATCAACCAATCAGGTATTTATTAAATCAGTCAGCTAACATTTATTAAGCACTACTACATGCTAAGCCCTGCAACATCAGGGAGGTACCTGCAGAAGAGGAATGAGCAAGGTCCCATTCAGAAGCATCTGATTGGCATCATAAGCAGGAGGTGGGGGCAGCAATTACTTGATCACATGTGGGAATTGAGGGTCTTGTATCTCTAACAAGGAAAATTCCAGCTGTGGAAAAGTCCAGAGAAGAGTCAACGGGGCTAGAAGATGGGAGGGGGGATCCCTAAAGAACAGATACCCTCGTGGAGACAGACTCGATCGAGAAGTGGGGAGGTGCAGGGCACATGGGGAATTCCGTGATAGGGAAACGCATCTCCTCCATAAGGTTATTGTGAGGATCAGACTGGGCAGTGTGTGTAAAGTGCCTGGAAAGCTCCAAATGCTGTATTGTTGTGAGCTGTATTGTTACTGCTGATGTTTTCTGCTTTTATGAAACCAGTGATTTCAACAGGATTGGGGAGTGGGGAAGGGTCCTAGTGAGAAACATTCTCCTTCTCATGACGTGAACAGGTGCCTTCCCAGTCTTAGAAAGCTCCCTGGGACACCAGAAGTTAAAGGATTTGCCCAGGACATCACAGCCTGTATGTGTCATGGCGGGGAGGGGTGGGGGGGGGCACTAACCCAGGTCTTCCAAGGCAAGCAGTCTTCGTGGTGCCAAGGCAAGCCTTGCCATACAGTATCCAGGTTTTTTTTTTTCTGGGATACCACAACTGGGCTAAGAATTGCCTTATCCCCACTTCCTACAACTTGTACCATCATAGGATTAAATCCTAGACTGGGACCTGAAAGGAATATCAGAGGTACTCAAATACAATCCCTCCTTTTACAGATTAGGAAACTGAGGCACAGAGAGATGAGGTGATTGGCTCAGGGCCACACAAGAATACTATGAAATATATACACAGGAATAGGTGAAATATGACCCAAGGTCCTCTTGATTCCAAATCCAGGATCCTACACACTTGTAACCAGAATGGCCTTTGTTTTCTTTGAGTGACTCAATTTATCTCAGTGAGCTTTACTAGGTGCTAAGCCCCCGGCCCAAACCCCATTAGGTGTTAACGTAATCTATGTGGATGTGAACCTCCCAGGGTCCTAAGGGGAGGGGCCAACTCAAGAACCAATCACCAGAGCCTGAGCTCTGGTGATTCAGATGATGTTTGATGATGTCTGAAGCCCTATAAGAAAGGAGGACAGAGCCATTTGTGCGGGGCTCTGGAGATGGTGTTGATGAGGAGACTCCGGGCAGCTGTAGCTAAGGAGCCCTCCAGCTTGTAAACCCGGATGCTGAGATTTGTTGAACTCTGTAACTATGTGTTGGGATTAAATCAGACAAAGTCTGTTGATGTTTCTAATTTGTTTGCATTTTGTTTTGAAGTTCAGGGTGCTGGTTTTTTCCCCTGAACTAACTGAATGATATTTGTATGCTGAATTAAAGTAAGCTTGTCAAGTCCTTCACCTTGCTTTCCTTAAGCAGATCAAAAGAACCTGTGCTGTTGGCAGCTTTCTGGGTTCTGGCTGTGGGTGAATCTTACACCCCCACAGAAGCTGCTAGCTGGATTGTTGAAACAACACCACACAAGCAAGAGGAAGGTCTGGGGCAAGTAGACCATGAATGTGCCATGTTAGATTAATCAGGGAATTGACTACTTCCTTCCTGCAGGGAGTTGGAGTCCCTTGATTTGTAACAGTCTGTTTTTAACTTTTCTAAATAACTCGCCATCTTTGACCTCATTCAATCCTCAGTATATAAGGCTGATATTATTACAGACAAGAAAATTGAGGTCCCAAAGGAGAAAGGGTTTGTCCAAGGTAAGACAGATACATAATGAAGTGCTAGGTCTCCTGACTCTCAGGATGGAGTGACTAGGGTGAAAGGCTCAGAGTTAGAAAGTTTGGGGTTCAAATTTACTGTGTGACCATGGAAAGGCATATAATCTCTCTCAGCCTCAGTTTCAGTATCTGTAAAATGGGCGGTGATAATAGCACTTCCCTCATGAAGTCGTTGTAAGGGTCGAATGTGATAATGTGTTAGGACACTTTGCAAATGACTGTATAGACATGAACCACTGTTAATTAGAGAGGAGAAAGTATACTTGAGCAGGGCTTTGGGTTTTGGTCCCTTACTCCAATTGGGAGTTTGGCAAATCTATTTGTGTTGCATCTTCACTCCCTTCGATGCTTCTTCCAGTGTCCTGGATCATATGAATGGCAGCTCTTCCTTCATCATCTTCTTTCTTCTCATAAACCAAGAAAATCATGGCCCTTTTCTAGCTCTTCCAAGTTTTCATAGACTGACTTTGCCATGTTCCTCCCCTGCTACTTGGGGCTCAGGCCTTGAACTTCCCCTTCTTCTTGGCAGACTGTGATGGCAGTGGAACTCTTTGAGGTGACATCTCAAAGCTCTGTGGCCGGCAGGCTCCCTTTGACTGGAGCACATTTCAGCAGGAGAGTAAAAATGTGGATTTATAATTCAAACCCTAAGTAGCATTTTTTTGGCTAAGAAATGAAGCCTGGCTGTGGCTAGCCCTAGGGGATGTAAACACAACCTTACCTGTAATTAACCCAAGGCTTCTCCTGTTCTTAATGTAAATGGAACTATAATTATATTTCCTTAGTATTAGTAGAAAACTCTTCATCTCCAAGTCAGGCTTCTGAGGGGGATAGAGGACATGGCATCCATCTCACAGTGACAGCCCTAACATATCTGTGGCTGGGGAAAAACCTGCCTGATAATAAACCCGGAGTTGCATTTGATGTAAGACATATGGTAATTACTGAAATAATATTATCGCCCAGCTCCTGCAATGGTTTTGTCAGGAGGTGCAATTTCCTGTATTGTCTGCGATTAAAATCCCAGTTTGGGGTTATTGATAGCAACGCCTTTCTGAGATAGGATCGGGTACTTGGTGACAGCTGTGAAGTTCCTGCTTCATGTGCAGGTAATTGGGTTGAGAATAAGTCTTGCATGCTAAAAACTGATGGTGTGAGGAGAGGAAGAAGCCCAGGGAATACTGCATGTATGGGGACGGTTCTTGGTCAATTCCGAGACAAAATGATGGCAGGGGAGAGGAGAGAGCAAACCTGGTGCCCTTCATTTTTCACCAGCATAAGCCATCTTTGTCTTCGCTGGGTCACAAGGTCCTAGGGCTAGAGCTTGAACTTATAGAGGAAACTTCTCTTCTCATAGATTAGGAAAGGGGAGCCCAGACAAGGGAAAGGATCTGCCCAAAAATGGTGATGAGAGGTAGTGCCTTACCATTTGTTAGGCACCTACCATTGGTCCAGGAATCAAAGTAGGTACAAGTGCTTTTGGTGATGTTGGTGAAGATGGTAATGTGATGATGATGATGGTGATGAAGATGGTGATGTGATGGTGATAATGATGATGTAGGTGAAAATGGTGATGTGATGATGTTGGTGAAGATGGTGATGAAATGATGATGAAGATGGTGACGTGATGGTGATGATGATGATGTTGGTGAAGATGGTGACATGATGGTGATGATGATGTTGGTAATGTTGGTGAAGATGGTGATGCAATGATGATGATGCCGATGAAGATGGTGATGTGATGGTGATGATGAAGATGGTAATGTGACGATGATGTTGGTGAAGATGGTGATGTGATGGTGATGATGATGATGATGCTGATGTTGGTGAAGATGGTGGTGTGATGGTGATGATGCTGATGATGAAGATGGTGATGATGAAGATGGTGATGATGATGATGGTGATGATGATGATGAAGATAGTGGTGTGATGATGATGATGATGATGATGATGATGTTGATGTTGGTGAAGATGGTGATGAGATGATGATGATGTTGGTGAAGATGGTGACGTGATGGTGATGATGATGATGTTGGTGAAGATGGTGATGAAATGATGATGATGCTGATGTTGGTGTTGCTGAAGATGGTGATGTGATGATGATGATGGTGATGTTGGTGTTGGTGAAGATGGTGATGATGATGATGATGGTGTAGGTGAAAATGGTGACGTGATGATGATGATGAAGATGGTAATGTGACGATGTTGATGTTGGTGAAGATGGTGATGCAATGATGATGATTTTGATGAAGATGGTGATGTGATGGTGATGATGATGATGATGATGTTGGTGAAGATGGTGATGTGATGGTGATAATGATGATGTAGGTGAATATGGTGATGTGACGATGATGATGATGCTGATGTTGGTGAAGATAGTGGTGTGATGGTGATGATGCTGATGATGAAGATGGTGATGATGAAGATGGTGATGATGATGATGGTGATGATGATGATGAAGATAGTGGTGTGATGATGATGATGATAATGATGATGTTGATGTTGGTGAAGATGGTGATGATGATGATGGTGATGATCATGTTGTTAATGATGACATCACCACCAACAACAGCAATAACCCAGCACAGAGTTTAGAGAACTGGCTTTGTTAGTCAAAGACTTGCTTCCACCATGTACTGACTCTGTGACCCTGGACAAGTCACTTAAGCTCTTGGTGCCCTTGTCAAGCCTCCAACACCATTAGCTGCAGTGAAGGTGCCCCTTGAGGTTGATAGACGGCTCCCTCCATCAATAAAGTCACAATCAGCCCATGATTATCTGTTTCTTTAAGGATTACAAAGTGCTTTACATTTCTAAAGTCCATAGTGCCATTTCAAACTGAAAGCTTAACAAGTGAAGGAAAGAGGGATGGGCAGGGAATTTGAAGCTATAAATCAAGATGGTACTAAGACTTTTGGGACACCCTGTGCTACCAAATTCAATCTTCACAACAGCCCTGACAGATAAGTATTCATATCAACCCCATTTCACTGATGAACAAAGTGAGGCTGGAGCTAAATAATAACTGTTTCTCTTTTGGCCAGGAACCCTGAGGGTCTTCCCCTCCCAGCTTGATTTTTTTTAGTTCTGATTAAAGGGGCTATCCCTTGATTAACTTCTTAAAGAGGCCTATTCACTGAATGCATGTTACCTCACTCAAAGTGAGAACCTGAAAAGACCTTAGCTTGAAAGGGCCAGGGTTTCCCAATGCATCCTGGGCCATCTCCAGTCATCCTGGTGAATATCAGGCCACTGGACCCAGATGGTTCTGGAGGAGAAAGCGAGGCTGGTGACCTTACCCAGCCCTTCCTCAAATCAAAGTCAAGTGCAAGTCATGTCATCATTTTCCTGATGTCATGGTCCTCTTTGAGAATGAAGGACAAACGCAACCTGAGGGAACTGAAGGGCTTTGCCCAGGGTCAGATAGCTGGCAAGTGCCCAAGGTGAGATTTTAATGTGTTCCTCTGAACTCCATGCCCAGCTCCCTACCCTGCACAATTGGCCCTTCCCTCCCTATTTCCCAACATTATTAATGTCAAAGAGTAAGGGGTGAAAACTCACATTCAGCTTCAGAGGAGGCACCTGACCCAGCCCAGCTGATTATGGGTTATCTTGAGAGCAGTGACGAGGCACAGTAGCTAGAGTAGAGACTCTGAGGCAGGAAGACCTGCATTCAAATTCTGCCACAAGTATTTACTAGCTAGCTGACACTAAATGGTCCTCAAGTCTAATTCAAGGCAAACCCTGCCTGCCTCAGTTTGCTCATCTATAAAATGAGCTGGAGAAGGAAATGGTAAACAACTCCAGAACCCTTGCCAAGAAAACCCCAAATGAGGTCATAGAGAGTTAGACATTACTGGACAATCGTTCCTTTCATTACTATCCTCACTGTTCTAAAAGGAGACTTGGACATCTTTAGGGGGTTTTCCCTTCCCCCATAATCCCCCCACCCCTCCCTCTAGTACCTTTGACCCCAAATCTGTCCCTCTTTTCACCACCACCCACCCCCAGCTGCTCCTCTAGTCTTTTTGAGGCCTCAGACTGTGATTCTGAGAGCCCTGTGACAACCAACAGAGTGATGAATGTGGAGGCAAGAGTGAAAGGAAAGCCGCCGCTTGGGTTTGCTTAGATTAAAGAAGATTGTCTCAGCAGGTGCACAATCAGGTCATAATGACCTGCACTTCCCTCTGATTTAGGCTGATATGCAAGTGGAAGCTGACCTTGGATAATTACCAAACATACACAGGCACACGCGTGTGCCTGAGGCCTAATTGAGTCAATAGTGTCTGAGCCCATGCTTGGTTTGGATCTACGATTGTGTGGGCATTCTCTGGGGGACTCCATTTGGGGGCACTAGTGCCGATCAAAACGGATGTTCTTGCTTCAATTAATAAAGGGAAACTAATCAAACGTCTCTTCAGAAAGCCAAATTCTAGCTTCCTTCCCTTTTATCATCCCATGTGCATTGTTCATTTACAAACATCCTACTAAAGACCCATAAAACAGTGGGATCTATTAAACAGTTATTATTTAAGCACAAATCACTGCTGGATACAACATTGGTAGAATGTCTCACATGTCCCTTATAGCTTAAGAGCTGGGGACCTAAAGATACAATGCTGCCAAATTAGCATATCTCTGAAGTTGGAGAAAAATGACTAATGTGTTGAAATTGAGATGTCATTAGCCTGTTTTTAGGATTTGGAATCCTTGGTTGTTTTTTTAATTTTCTTGAAGACAGTTCTATAGACTTCAAACTTTGGTATGTACTATCACTGTCAGGGGACAGATTGTGCAACAGAAATACCAAGAGAGAGGAGCTGAGTTTGACTCCTGTCTCTGAGACATATCTGACATTCATCAAGTTGCTTCTACTGTAGTGAGCCTCAGTTTCCTGATCTGGAAAGCCAAAGTGACAGACTATATGATCTCTAATATGCCTTCAAGGTTGAGATACATTGATCTCATTGACTATTATTTACTGAATTGACTTGACTTTGATCCTTGGAAAACTACTAGAACAAATTAAAGGAAGTAAAGCAATGACCAGCAAGGTCCACTGTGGATTCAGCAAAAACAGGTCAAGCCAGTCTGACTTTGTTTCCTTTGATAAGGTTATTATAAAGTAGGTCAGGAGAATTCTAGAGAGAGTGTTTGTCCAGATGTCAACGAGGCATTTGATTCCATCTTGCATGCTACTTTTGTGGAAAAGACATAATGATAGCAAGTCTCAACGATTAATTGGATTCAGAGCTAGTTAAATGACTAGACCCATAGAGTTGGCCTAAGTGATTTGGTGTCAGCTTGGAAGAAGCTGAAACCCCAGTGATGCAACCTAGGAAGCTGTGTGTGGGCAGATCCAGGCTGTTTTGGATGAAGTCATAGATTGCATGCTTGTTCACTCTGCAGAGTGACTCAGAGCTGAGAGACATCATTAACACACTGGACGATGGACTTGATGTCTAAGAAGTACCTGGCAGGCTAGAACATTGGGCTTGGTGAGAAAGATGGAGTTTAATAAAGATAAATGTAAAGTCTTACACTTGGGTCTGAATCATCAGCTACTTCAGCACAAGATGGGGCTACACAGAAGGTAGGAAAAATAATGGAGGTTCTAGCGGTCCTTACAAGGCAGAGGCATGATGTGGTAATGGAGAAAAAAGTTAATGTGACATTAGACTCCATTGAGAGAGTCACACTCTCCAAGAATAAGAAGGTGACAGATAATCTCACTAGCCTCTACCCAAAGCCAATCAACATATTAAGTTCTGGGTACCACATTTTAGGAATGCCATTGATAGGGTAGAGAGCATCCAGAGGAGAGAACAAAGCTTGTGAAAAACTTCAAGTTCATGGCATATGAGAATTGGTTAAAGGAAAAGTCTAGAAAAGATGGGGACGGGGAGATGAGAGCTATCTTCAGATATTGAGAGGTCTGTCTCCTAGAAAAGGAAGGACATTTGTGTTCCTTGGCCTCAGAGGACAGGACCAAAAGCAACAAGTAAAAATTGTGAAGAGGTGAAGTTTTGGCTCCAGGGCCATCAAAGTTCCACCCAATGGAACTCTCTCAGAGTAGAGTAGGCTGTCCAACACCATAGGCTCCCCTTAGGAGATCTCCAAAAAAAGCCTGCTGGATCACCAGCCAGAGGTGCTGTCAATGGGACTTGAAGTATAGTGTGTTCCTAAAGTCTGGGCACATAGGCAAAAATGCATATTTTTGAGAAATGAAATGATTGAACTGTTCAGCCACATTTTATTTAATTCAAATATTAACAAATAATATCTTCAATATGATTTCCATCATTTAAAATGTAAAGGTTGATGCGTTTTGCAAGATTCATGTGAACTCGATGCAATAACCCAGTAACTCCACATTGCCGTCAATTTTAGCACATTCACTCTTGGAATGTGACTATGAAATCATATGATGTTATTTAAAATTGAGGATGTTATTTGTTAACATTCCAACTAAATAAAATGTTGTTGAAAATTTCAGTCATTTCATTTCTTGAAAATATGCATTTTTGCCTATGTGTCCAGACTTTAGGAACACCCTGTATAATAGATGGGCTCTGAACTCCCCACGAACTTGGAGATTCTGGGGTCTGGAGATTCTGTGTGTGTAAAGCACCATGCATCCCATAAAGCATCCTATACACATCAGCTGGTATTCTTTACTGAGCCAACGGTAAAGATCCAAGGTTGCAGCACCTAGAACGAACACATCTTAACATGTCAGGATCACTGTTGGTGCCCTCAAGATCTCTGTGTACTCCTTCAGACAAGAGGAGTTGGGTCTACCTTGATCATAGGAAATAGAAACATTGTATCCAGTCTCGCTTAGGGGACAATCCAATATCTTATTTATAGAAGCCATGGTATAGCGACAAAGGTGAAAGAGACCTTTAGGATCACCTACCCCAACTCCTTCACATCACACGGGAGCAGTCCGAGCCCCAGGAATGCAAAGGCACTGTCCAAGGTCACAGAGCCCTGAAGCAATAGAGCTGGGGAAGCTGAGGGCAGGGACTCCAAAGCCAGCTCTCTGCCTGCTCTACCACACTGCTGCCCATGTCCCCCAGGAGCAACTACAGACCTTGATCACGTGCAAAAATCAAATTGTTTCCTTTTTGTGTAACTTCAAAGCAATGGAAGTGATCCTTTCCAAATCTTCTGGAACATAGATGGATAGAGCAGCGCACATCAGCAAACCTAGAAATCAGTACAATGCCTGGCATATAGTGGGTGCTAAGTGAATGTTTGCTGAATGAATGAATGAAGTCAAATTTAGCATTGAGGACAAACAATCTGGATAAGTATTGACTTTGATTGAAATGATTTCTAATCTCTAAGATGCCCCATGGGACCTCATGGTAGAAGATGGTGAGGGACAAATGAGGAGAAAAGGAAATAGAGCTGAAAGATACCCTAGAGGTTATGGAGTTAATTAAACCCCCTCATGAGGAAAACAAGGCCTAATGAGGTGAAAGTCAGCTAGGTCAGAAGTGCAAAAGCTAGGAGCCGAAGCCAAATCTTTTGGGTAGAAAACCTGTCCTCTTCGCCATGTGCCACACTGTTCTCTTCAAGGAACCACGCTCACACCACCCAGCTCTTTGGCACCTAGGAAAGGCAAGCATGGGGCCCGAAGATGGACAGAACTTGGTCAAGGTAGCCTCTGCCTGAGGAAATAGATACCTGATGAGCAATTGGCTGAGGAAGGTCCATGGTATCCTGAGACCCAGCACGAGTCTATGACCGGCTAAATGACCTTGGATGAATAGTAATATTATGTGTCAATACAAAAACTCCAGGAGACCCACATTAAAAACCCCAGCTCAGCTACTTCCTACCTGAGTTTGGGCAAGTCATTTAAACTCCATGGGCCCTTGGTTTTCTACATCTCAGAGGGAAGTAATGGCTTTTGTCTCTCACACATGGCCTTTCTTTTCTTCCCCTTATTTTAAAGATTTTTTATTGGGATCTTTTTTGTCTCCATCACTTTCATTTCCCAGCATTCCCCTTCTCCACCTTGAAACTCTTTGCTTATGTAACAAAGATTTTGAAACAAAGGGGAGTTGGGGGATGGGGAACAGTGGTTAGCACGACTAAGCAAAGCACCAGCCAAGTCCAACATCACATGAATGAACGAATATCTGCATGAATGAAAAAGTATTTGTTAGGCACTTGCTATGTTCCAAGCACTGTGCTGTGAGCTGAGACAGAAAAAGCAAAGCACTTAAGCAGATTACATTCTAATAGAAAAAACAACAGATAGAGCAGAGTTGTAGCCAAGGAGGGAGGGTTTTGAGCTGGAACGTTACCAGGATGATGAGTGGAGCCACAGGGAAGTAGATAGAAATAAGTTTTCAGGCATAATGGTAGTGCTGATCAAATGATGTTCCTAAAAGTGAAAAGGAGAAGGTAGGCAGGATAGGTGATACACAGGATGGCCAAGCGCCAGTGAGAGCTCAAGGAGGGAGTAGAGTAAGCGATGGCTGGGGCCCACCTGAACCGGTGACCCAAGGGGCAGAAGAGATGGGCCCCAGGGCAGGAGTTCTGGGGATCAAAGGCTAAATCCTCAGAGCATGATGTGAGGAGGTAGCTGCCTTCTCTTCAAGGCTTCAAAACAGTCACACAGAACTCCCTTCTCAGCTTTGTTGAGTTGTTCTTCCATTGACATTCTTGTGGTCACTGTGTGTATCTCCTGGCTTTCCTGGCTCTAACTCACTTCACTTTGCATCAGTTCATCTAAGCCTTCCCATGCTTCTTGGCAATCATCAAAGTCATTGTTTCTTATGTACTGCACATATTTATGCAATTTGCTTAGCCATTCTCCAATGGGTGGGATTCAATTTTGTTTCCACAGGTAACCCTTCTACTAAAAGAAATAAATTAGTAGTGATCAGAATTCACTGTGAAAGTCCTTGAAAGGTCTGAACTCAAGCTCTCTCCCATAAACAGATTAGCCTAGGTATGAAACCAACTTTATTCACTGTTGGGCAGCATTCAAAAGGCACTGACTTGTCAGGGCTGCTGCTGGTGTATAAGGCATTCTCTCAATTCTGCTGATTTCATTTTTCAGCAGTTTATTCAATTTTTCCCAAATTGATCATTTTTCTAACACTGTTATAAGATATAATGTTCTCCCAGTTCTGCTGATGGCATTCAGCATCAGTTCATTCAAGCCCTTCCATGTCTCTTTGAAATCCTGTTTCCTCATAGTTTCCAGCACACTCCTCCACCACGTTCATCGATCACAGCTCATTCATCTGTTCCTTGAATGATGGGCATCCTTTCAGTTATCAGTTTTTGCCACAACAGGAAAAAAATCTGGCATAAATATTTTTGTACATAAAGGGCCTTATCCTGTTTCTTTGGTCTCTTTGGGTGTAGACCTATTTATACAATAACAATATTGAAAAGACAAAAAACTTTTGAAATCTGTAAGAATTATGATTAACTCAATGACCACCCATGATTCCAAAGGGGTGATGTGAAATATGCTGTCCACCTCCTGAAGCAGGTGATGGATTTAGGGTGCAAAGTGAGACATGTAGATTTTGATATAAAATCAATGAAGGGATTGTTTTTGCTTGACTATACGCACTTTTTATAAGAAAATTGGGAGTTCTCTCTTTTTCCAATTGGGGAGAGAGAGGTGGGAGGGAGAGAAAATAGATTTTTTTTTCATTTAAAGATTTAAATAGAAAGGTTAGGTGCTACAGGTATGTAATGTTGTATACATTTTCAGATATATTGTTAGTTTTACTTAATTGTTTTATTGTTAAAGAGATTTCTCACCAAATGGGGGTAATCTGGAACTGTTCGTGATGTAAAACAAAACACTTCAGTGAAACAAAAGCTTTAGTCTGTCATCATCTTGAGTTAGTGTTTTGACAGCCTATGGGTGTGTGTGTGTGTTTGTGATATAGGATATATATATATATATATATGTGTGTGTGTGTGTGTGTGTGTGTGTGTGTGTGTGTGTATACACATTTTCTCACACACATACATACATGCATGTGTATACTATATATACTATAGTATATATATATGTATATATATGCATATATATATATGTACAATCACATGAACACACATCTGGCATAACGAGGTGATAACCTGGCTGTGGTCTGCCCCAGATGTACCTCATACATCATATGGCTTTCAATTCTGGCCATCCAAGTTTAAGACAAGTTTAGAACATTCCAAAGCAGTCAATCAGAATGGTAAATGGCATCAGGTCCATACACTGCAAAGACCACTTAAAGAAACTGGAGGAATGCAGCCTGGCTTTGGGCTAACACAATCACTACTTAAATATTTGATGAATTATTATGAGGATAGAACATTAGACTTGACTGTGCTCAAACCTGGAGGACAGAACTAGGAGTAACAGTGGAAGTCAGAGAAAGCTGATTAGAGCCAGATAGAGGAGAACATTCCTAATGCTTTGAGCTGACCCACACTTAGAATGGGTTGCCCCATTAGCTAATGAGTTCCCTACCTCTAGAAGTCTGCAAATGGAAACTTATTGTCAAGGATGTCCCAGCACAAATTCCTGCTCAGGAACTGGATAGAATTGATGACCTCTGTGATCCTGTCTAACGCTAAGATTCTATTGTATATGTACATATGTAGATGTATGTAAAAAGTTCTTAGTCTGCATGGAGGGAGGGGATTCTATATCTGATTTTCCTCATGTGGATAAAATCATATATACCTGGGGCAGCTAGGTGGCACAGTGAGTAGAACACTGGCCCTGGAGTCAGGAGGATCCGAGTTCAAATGTGACCTCAGACATTTGACACATATACTAGCTGTGTGACCTTGGGCAATTGCCCTGCCCCCCCCCCCGAAAAAAAAACAAACAAAAAAGAAAACTAAAAAAAAACAAAAAAAGAAAAAAAATCATATATACCTACCAAAACAAGGCACACATAAGTATATGTGTATACATATGTACCTATGTGTCTATATTAGAACATTATAATGTAGAATTTTTCATGACAAAGATACTCCTACGACCTTGTGAATGGGCTTCTTGAATGTTTACAATGTCATTTACAAATAACAAAATAACTCCCGCCCCCAAATGCATTCCATGGTACCTGTCTGTATAACTATTATTCCCAATGAGGACCAACCTAATTATGAGCTCTGTGTGTATGTGTTTATACTGCCAGGGGCGGGGGTATGGGAGAGAGGACAAACTGAGGGACTGAAATTTTGAATTATTTCTTCCATTTCACAAGTGGGACCTTCCATTAGAAAAACACATTTTAATGCACAAAATCTCTACCCAAAGATTAAAATTGGCAAAGAGTTTGAAGGTAGAAAGGGAAGAATTGGTGGGAAAGATGCTAATTATGAGGTCTCCCCTTCCCCCAATGGCTATAGTGCTCTTCCACTTTGCTATTAAATGGAGAGAAGTTGTGTTAGAAAGAATCAGAGGTGGAGGAGGTCAGCTGGGACTACGCACCAGGGCTGAGCATCAGCAATTCCACCTGGATCTAGGAACCATGGAAGCCAGCATTGCCCTGACTCCAGGACTGGAATTTTCAGGTCAGCTGGGCCTGACTCTTATGAGTTTATGTTTCGTATATGAGAAAGTATGGACAGCTGATGCCTCTTCCAGCTTGTGTCGGCTCATCTATGCTTGATGTGTGTGACCTCATTTGCTTTGCCTCCAGGATCAGTGGCTTGTGTGATGAGTCTTTGGGAAGTGCTTTCCAAACTTTAACGGGAGTTACAAATTCAGTCATTATCATCATTATTAATATTATGTCGTGGGTTTGGGTGGTTGGCAGGGTGGGGAGAGAGGGGGGAGCAGGTCTTGGTTGGTCCACAGTTGAGGCCACTGCATTCTCCTTAGGAGTCAAGACCCAGAGTCTATCCAAGGGGGGGATTGGAGCAGTGATAAAGAACCCTACAGATTTGGCCTAAGCCCCATTTATGCAAATCTTCCTCAATCTTTCCTCAGTTTCCTCTTCCACCAGCTATGTATTACCTGTGTGACCTTGAACAAGTCATTTAATTTCCTCAGCTATAAAATGAGTGAACTGGGCTAGATGGCATTTGGGATACCTTCCAGCTCTAGACCTGTGATCCTATGGGCCTGGAAGGTTGATCTCAGGAGACAGTATGCGGGGTGTGGGTTTCGGCCTCTTCAAAGGCGCAGAGGTAGAAAAGAAATTGCTTGATAGGGCAACAGCGAGGAGTCCATAGTAGAGCCAATGTGGCCACAGTCAAGTCACTTAACCTTGCTAATCCTCAGTGTCCTCATCTATAAAGTGGGATGGGTGAACTTCATAGCCCTTCCTTCCCTAATTCAATGACCCCACAATGCCCAAGACTAGGGAGGTTTGTCCAGCAGTGAGTATAACAGGCTGGCAGTGAGTTCTGTTCCCTCTCTAGCACCTTCAGACTAGGGATGTTATTTCCAGTAATATATTTAACCAAATTCTAACATGGGGGGTACCCACCCCCCAACACTAGCACAGTGGATCTTTCAAAGAGTTCATTATATTGGTATTTGAGCTGTAGCTGTTTCCACCCATGCACATTCATTAATAGTGGTTTGCCCTGTGATGGTACAAAGGGCAGAGTCCTTAGGAGAGAGAGAGCTAGGAAACTCACTCATTCTGTGTCAGCCTGTTCTCCAGTTTAGTATGACCTGGGAAGGAGCAAGCTGATATTCGGGATGAGTGGACCTGCTTTATTGCTGATATACTGCATGCTTAATTATGCTTCACTTTTCAAACTATATTAATTTTTAATTATTTGTATTTAATTATCTACATTACTTGAGCATCCGAATTCCTCAGCTAATGTTCTCAATGAAATATTTACTAAACAACAACAGAATCCTTCTTGAAGCCCATAGAACTAAATGTCTGGGATTTGTGAGGGATTGTTTCTGCTGGAGTCCTCCTTAATACTTCATTGGTGGAGTTTGGAAGGCCACATGCTCCAGTGAGGTATAGAGCCTCTAGCAGCATCTATGTGGGTTCAACAACAGTCTGCCAACTCTGACCTGACAAAGCAGATTGTCCTCATTGGTTTAGAGACTTTCATTGGAATTACTTGTGCCATGGCCTCTTCCATCCCTCTTCTGTTGAATCTTAAAACTCCATTCTCTTCCATCCTCCATTCCCTACCCTGCCCCCATCCCAGGGCTCAGTTTGAGCTTTAACAACAAAAATCTTGGTTATGCCCAGGAAGTGGGGGCTTTAAGCATGCTCCATTCATGGTTCTAGCAAGACCCTTTCTCTTGAATAGTGAAAAAACAATTGGCTAATTTATCAGAAGCAATGCAGGAAGCATGGTGGGTGATGCTGGGGTACAAAAAGAGGCAAAAGGCAGCCCCTGGCCTTGAGGAGCTCTCAAGCAAATGGGAGAGACAACAAGCAAATGTATGTGTGTATGTGTGTGTGTGTGTGTGTGTGTGTAACAAACTACATATAGGATCAGAGAGAAGGCACTAGAATTAATAGGGGTTCGGAAAGGCTTCTTACAGAGGGTACAATTTTAGTTAGGACTTAAAGGAAGTCATGGAGGTCAGGAGTCGGAGTGGATGAGGGAGTGTCCCAGACCTGAGGAATGGCCAGATAGAATGCGCAGAGCCAAGAGATGGGGGGTATGATTTGTGGAACAGCTGGAAGCTGGTCAGTGGGTTGTAGAGTATATGGAGGTGACTGAGGTGTGAGGAGACTGGAGAGGTAAGGGAGGAGGGGATAGGTTAGGAAGGGCTTTGAAGGCCAAACAGAGGATTTTGTATTTGTTCCTGGAGGTGAGAGGGAGCCACTAGAGTTTGTCAAGTGGGGATAACATGGTCAGACCTACTCTTTATAAAAATCATTTTGGTGTCCTTCAAAGTCATAATAGTAGTGGTAGCAGCAGCAGCAGCAGCAGAAGCAAACAACTGAATACAATGCCTTCCTGGGTGGTAGAACTTTAGAAATGGTGAATGTGAAGAAGGCAGAGATGCCTGGAAAGATACATGAACTGATGGAGCATGAAAGAAGCATGACTGGCAAATGATTGACATGATTATATCTGTGCAGATGGAAAGATCCAAAAGAGAAGAGAAGAGAAACAGTGCTGCCTAATTATCATGATCAGCTTCTTCCAGCAGTGGAGGACTATGGATGTAGAATATCACATATTCTATCAGACTTGGTTGACATGCCAGTTGGGTTTGCTAAAATGCTTCATTGCTCTCTATTGCTCTTTTTTATTGTTACAAGGAATGACTCTCTGGGTAAGATAGAGAGGAGGGACATATTTAGAACTGAAGACAATGTCAATCAAACAGTCAACAGGTATTTATTGATCACCTACTATATGCCAGGCACAGGCTGGGAATATAAGTACAAAGAGTAAAACAATCCTTATTCTCAAAGAGCCACTTATTAAAGGAAGAAGAGGACATTGTGAGACAAAAGTAAAGCATGCAAGATGGCCCCTGTCAGCATTTCAGGTATTTTTGTGAGGCTAAGGTAAGGGATAAATGAATTGGGGGCATGTGGAGTGGCCAGTGCAGAAGCATAGAGATGGTAGATGAGGTGTTATATGGCCAGAGCAGAGAGGAGGCCAGTGTGGCTGGATCCTATGGGGATGAGGGAGGCCTAGAGAGTGACAGAAGCCAGAAATTTTTCTTTTAAAGCAGAGTATTTGTCCATCACAGACGATTACTGGCACAACTTCACAGAGAGTCTTTTCTTCCGTTGTCTTCCTTGTCCCAGGAAGTTGATGGCACTGCTGTCTCTTCAGGGGAACAGGCACTCAGAGTAGTTTTCTGGCAGCTTTGATGGATATGTGTTGATCTCATCACACTGTCTGTTCTAATCTTCTCTGTCACCAATACAAGATGGCCAGAGTCCGAATTCATGATTTTTAAAAGTTCCTTCAAATCAGCTTCATAACCATAATGCAAAACCGAGAAAATACAGAAGACAAATCCAATGGGAGGAGGAATTGGCTTATATGCTGACTTCCCTACTAAAGGACTGCATACATTTTAATTTTGTACTCTCTCAATTTCAGTTCCCTGTTGCAACATCCCATTCACTGTACCTTAGACACTCTTCTGAAGTTGGCTAAAGGGGTTTACCAACAAGCTATAAACCAGGCAGGGAGGCAGCAAACAGTCTGGCCTCCAAGTCAGAAGAGAGCTGGTCTTGCATACCCCAAACTGGCAGCATGGGACCCTGAGCAAGTCTTTTAATAAGCTTTACTTTCTACATATGTAAAATGTAGAGAACATCATCTATGGTGTCTATCTCACCAGGTTGAAGCACATGGAAAGCATTTCATAAATCCTTATTGACTGTTTGAGATTAAATGGTTCTCTGTATATTAAGGGTTTCCTAAATCATCTTAAAAATGATATAGATATAGATTATCAATGTTCTTATCAACATAGTAAATGCAGCGTATTTCCTCAGCAGCTAAGTAAAGGGTCACAGATTAACTTTCATCAAACTTCTGATGAAACACATCCCTGGAATGTGATTGCCTCATAGCAGCCTGACTTGTTGAGGTCATAAAATTAATGGGTTGTTGGGTTTTCTTTTTATCAGAAAGGTATCTGAGAGGTCACCTAGCTAGCCCTTGACTCACCATTTTTTCAGAAGAGGAAAGTGAGCCCCAGATTGGTGAAATGGCTTGTTTCAGGTCACCTTGGTAGTAAATAGCGCATGTTTAAACCCAGATCCCAGCACTTCAAATACTAGTCTCTTTCCAGTAGACCCCAGTGTCAGAGGGAAGAAAGATCAAGAAATCATTTCTCCTGACTCTTCA
This sequence comes from Trichosurus vulpecula, assembly GCF_011100635.1. Classification (NCBI taxonomy): domain Eukaryota; kingdom Metazoa; phylum Chordata; class Mammalia; order Diprotodontia; family Phalangeridae; genus Trichosurus; species Trichosurus vulpecula. The sequence goes on along the minus strand of NC_050576.1, from coordinate 1,301,432 downwards.
GCAAATGATCTATTCATTCATTCATTCCAGATTTATCACCTACAAGTAAGAATGATTAACATTTACACAGGACTTTGCATGCATTCTATCATCCCAGCCTCCTGTCAAGGGTGTATAAAGCCTTTCACAATCTGACTCCAAACACCCTTTCCAAACTGATCACACATTCCTGTCATGCAGGCCCCTTGAGACACAGTCAAATGGACCTACTTGTATTTTCCTGTGTGTGACAATCCATCCTCTGCCTGCAGCCTTTCCTCATGCTTGAAGTGCTCTATGTCTCCTCACCATGGCCTTGCAGAGTCCCTGGAGGGGGGTTGGGGGCCCCTCCTCTTCTAGGATGCTTGTGCCTTTGCTCATCCTCTCCATTCCTAGTGATCTGCCCCAAACCGTGAAGCATTTTGTTTTACTTGGCACATATTTTGTGTTTACTATCCATGAATATGTTGCCCTCTTCTACCCCCACCCCTGGGGAATGTAAGCTCATTGAGGGCAAGAGCTGTTCTGCTTTTATTTTTGCTCCTGCAGCAAAGGGAGTAGCTGCTTAATGAATCCATGTTCAATTGAAGTGAATCTTCACCACAACCTCCCAAGCCAGGTACAAGAAAGATTATTTTTATGGATGAGAAAATTGTCTCGGTGAGGCTAAATCAAAGAACTAACAAAGCGGGATGGAAATTCTCGTCTCCCCTGGATTTTAGTCCAAAACTATTCTTCTCCCACTAGCCCGCCCCTCCTCTCTGTGCTGCCTCCTTGGAGAGCAATGCTGCCAAATCAGAGACTTTCCCTTCAAGGAGCCCACTCTTCCAGCCCTCCCTCCTCTCAAGCACTTGGGAGGAATGAAGTCTTTTCCTTCCAAGTTGATAAGCAGAGCTTGGAAGGCTTGTTTCGGTCCAGTAGTTGCAGCTTAGTTACACAGAGGCAGCCTCACAGAAAACTTTTGTTTGGGGGCCTTGCAAAATTAGCATTTTAATTATGAGTATTAAAGAAAGAGCGTCCTTCCCGTGCTAAGTTCCAGTTAAGTAGCAATTAGATTGCATCACCAGAAGGCCTGCCAGAGGTGGCCAGATGTTAGGGCTGCCACCTTTCTGAGTGCAGTGGGTAGGATAAACACAGCCCAACTTGCTGGTGTTCACACTGGTGTGCTTGGCACAATCTTCTCTTAGTTCAGCAGCCTGTGTTGTCCCTAATGTAGTGAGGGGGTGGCATTTTTAAATATCAGAATGCCTCCCTAAAAGACCCAATGTCAAGCCCAGCTCTCTCTCCTTTGCTTCATTTGCAGCCAGCATTCAGGTAGCAGTATTTAGTGATGGCTTCAGTTGTGAAATCACAACAGTTAGGGGGTGTGCAGTGATGAAAGTCAATAGGGAATCACCATTTTGGAAGGGCATGGCGATTCTGGAAAACCACCTGAGCAGGCTACACAAACACTCTTTGTTGGAGAGATTCCTTTGTGTTCTGGCCCCTTGGAGGCCCTGGAAAGCCTAGAGCCCCTTCTCAGAACTATGGTGTTAAATGCATAAAACAAAATGCAGAAGACTACAAAGGAAACTTATTATATGGAACTACAGTTATCGACCCTTTGATTTATTAAATGTTTACTCTGTGTAGGCACCAAATTAATAATATTAATGATAGTATTTAGGTAATACTTTAAGGTTTGCAAAGCACTTTACGTATGTTACATTTGATTCTCACAACAAACCTATGAGATAGTGACATTATTTATCCCCATTTCTCAGATAGGAAAACCGAGACTGACAGGTTACAACTAAGTAGATGTCTAAGGCAGGGTTTGAACTCAGATCTTCCAGACCCCAAGCCTTATACACTATGTACTAAGCCAAGGGCACCAAGACAGGTGAAAAAATAGCCCCTGCCCTCAAGGTGCTTAAATTCTAATGGGAGAAGATAATGTGTAAATAAGGGGAAGACCCCGGAGTCCACGCCATGTGATGACCAGTTGAAGGAACTCAGATGGCTAGCCCAGAGAAGAGAAGGTTCAGGGGAGATGTGTTGGCTGGCTTTGATGAGTGATTAGATCGGTGTTTGCATTTCCCCAGAAAGAAGAAGTAGGACCAATGCAGAGTTAGAGCTCTCCCTCATTGCAGAGCTTTAAGCAAAATATAGATGGCCATGTGTCAGGTGTGTCTTAGAGGGAATGGGTGTGGGGGGGTGACTCATGTGATGACTGTGGTTCCTTGTAATTCAAAAGTTTGGTGATTCTATAAAGCATTTTGTATACGTTATCACTTTTGCTCTTCGGTCAACTCATGAGGTAAATACTATATACAGGTCTTATCCCCATTCCACAGATGAGGAAATTGAGATTCAGAGACTGTGTATTCAGAGGGTGACTATGGTCAGAGAGCTAGTAAACATCAGAGGCAAAATTTGTAACTTCCATGCACTATTTACTCCAAATGGAAAATGTGGCACTATGGAAGGACCACTGGCTAGCAATCAAGAGACCAGTTTTACTCTGAACTGTGGCACTAACTAGTTGTGTGACTTTGAACATGTCACCTGACCTCCTTAACCCCATAAGTTGAAAGGGCTCGACTAGGATCTAAGGAACCTTCCAGCTCTAAGATTCTGTGATTTTAGGCAAGACCTTAGCAGGCATTACTGAAGCCACTGACATCAACTTGACCCAAAAAACTAAGCTGACAGGTCCAAATGTTCCAGAAGATACTGCACAAAGTGCATCAATCAGCACAGTCTGCCCTCCCCCCCACCCCCACTCCACCCCCGTTGTCTCTCACTCCAAGGGAAACAGTGCTCACAAATGCAGCCACAAAGAACAGGGAGGGAACTGAGGGGCATGGGTAGGTCCAAACACAAAGAAGGAGGGAAGAAGGGAAGAAATCAACCTCGGGTGCAAACAGAGGGTTGGAGACAGGAGGCGTCAAGAGAGTTGGGTGTTTAGATGGAAAGAGAATCACTGAGAATCTGGGAGACACTGATACACCTCCCCTTCCCCCATACAGCACTTGGACAGCAAACATTTAGTAATATGTGTATGCACGTATACGTACATAGAAATATGCATGTGTGTGTGTGTGAATACACCTGCAGGGTGTCCCCAAAATCTTAGTGCTAGGCTTTGGTGACAACCTGTCCGCTCCTGTGTTTGTGTGTATCGCTGTGTTTTTGTATCCAGGTGATATGTATAAAAATGCCAGTTATGCACTTATGCGTGTATGTTTTACGTGTGTGTATATGTTACACACGCACACACATGTTAGAGCAATTCGGTAGTATAGTGAATAAAACGCTGGTCTTGGAATCCAACTTCGGAAACTTACCAGCTGTGTGGTCCTCAGCAAGGCGCTTAACCTCTGTTTTCTCCAGTTTCCTCATTGATAAAGTGAGTTTCATCATATGCCACGACTCTCAAAGCTGTGTGGATCAAATGAGATGTTGGTAAAGTGCTTTGCCAACTTTAAAGTGCTGTATAAATGCTAGTCATTATGGTAGGGGCAGGGTAGTGCTGGTGTTCCTTCACTTCTGTCTACACAGCAGAAACTTGGAAAAGTTAACTGATATTTAACAAGTGACACCAAGTGGAGGGCCAGGAAAACCTCTCCAGTCAGCAAACTTTGGGATTTCTTGTCAGGCAGAGGCTCCTGGGTATCAAGGATTGTGCCTTTCATTTGCCCTGTGTCACATAAGAGGAAAGACAGCATGCAAGTACTATCCCCTAGAAAACAAGGAGGAGCAATAAGGAGGAAGAGCGCCCCCAGGAAGCCCAGGGCTTCCAGCCCTTCACAGTCTGGCACCTGGCTCACTGCACATTTTTCCCCTTCCCTCACTTGACTTCTCAGCCAATTGGCCATCTTGAAGTTTCCTAGATGCAGATCTCCCATCTGCATGCCTTTGCACACTGTTACTGGTGCCTGGGACAAGCCCCCACTTTACCTCTAGCTCTTAGACTCCCCAGCTCCCTCCAAGGAACCACAATAAAGCAAGCCCTTCTATGAGACCTCCATCATCTCACAACTTTGTTTATATCTTCCATTTACCTACTATTATTCTGTGTGGTCCCTTCCACCTCTCCTCCTCCCCTTGCCCAGATTACAAACCGCTTGAGATCTGGTACTCTCTTGGGTTTGTTCCTGTATCTTGTGCACTTCAGACATTGCCTGTCTTGTAGTAGATGCTGAATAAATGCCTGTTGAATGTATGCATGAATGGATGACCCAGCTGAGCCTGATCTCCCTAAAAGAATCTATAGATACAGCTGGGAGGAGGGGCTCAAATAAATAGGAAATTGGAGCAAATCTGCTAGCTTTCAATCATGATGGGTTCATCTGCATTCATTGGTAACACCCTGTGCATGATGGAAGAAGGAAGAAAATGCACTGAAAATCAGTGGGGTCAGGAAGAGGCTGGGCTCAGCCACAACCAAAGAAGATTGGCCCTGCAGGAAAGATAAATTTACATACACTCCTGGATGTCTTTTCAAGAGATTTCAAAGAGGAGATTCCGAAGGATGGAAAAGACAACAAACAGTGTTATCAACAAAAGAGGCAACAAAAAAGACACCAATAATGTGGGCCCCATATGCCTAGCATTAAATCTTCATGACAGTGACCCATGTACCTATCAAGGGGGTCTTTGACAAAAAACATGAAAGAGCAGGCTGGTGTTCTCTCCAGGAGACTGCACCTTCGCAAGTCATTGCCCAATACAAAGAGAGCACAAGACACCACTTGTTACATGCCTGTCATTCATGCCCTGGGCCACCCAGGATATTGTCCCCAAAACGGACTAAGGAGAGCTCAGAAACTGTCAGATTCTGAAAATGGTCATGAGAACGAAACTGGAAAAGTAACCTGTTCATAGGGAGTGAGAGGACCTGGATCCACAACATAGCTCCACCACTTCACAATTGTTGGACCTTGAGCAAATCATGTGCTCTCTCTATACCTCAGTTTCTCCATCCTTAAAATTAAGGGGTTGGGTGCTGGGCTCCCTTCCAACTCACAGTTTCTATATATCTGTGTAGCTCTTAGTAACTCAGCTCTCAACCCCATTATCTTTGGCTCAAAAACCTCTCCTCATCCCCCTTTCATGCTGGTGTCTAGTGAGGCATGCTGGGGCAGGAGAATACATGTGAGAATGAGGCATGAGAAGACCTGGTTCTCAGCCTCACACTGGTCCTGATGTTCATCAAACCTCTGACTTTTCCTGCACCATCCCCTGAGTCACCTCATGCTATGGTCTTCTCTCTCCAAGTACTGACGCCTACACTTGGAGATCCCTCTGGGCTTAGGACCAGGCCAGCCATCTCTGCTCTTGATTAGAACTCACTTGCTCCCTCCTGGCCATTCACACAGTGCCCTCTCTCTACTTATTCAGCCATTCTCACAGAAGATGAGCATTAGAAGGAACTCAGTGTCCATCAAGTGCAGCCCCAACATGAAAGGAATCCACACTAATCTCTACTCTCTTCTTCTGGTTCTCAACTTTTCTCCATGCTCCCCCCACTCCTTGCCCTTAAACCACATGATTCACAATCTCCTTAGCTTTCTACCCAGTCGGGAAAAGTCTTCAAGCTTACTCTGTCCAATGCTGACTCTCTGTGAACACTCAGGCTGATTGCTAGTGAAGAATACTAGCCCCAAGGCTACTTTCTGATCCTTAAAGAGGCTCAGGATAAAGTTGGCAACTTTGAGTGGACACTACTCTGTGCTAGTTGGTGTAGTAGATAGAGTTCAAATTCTGCCTCAGACCCTTTAGCTGTGTGATCTTGGGAAAGTCACTTAATATCTCTGTGCCTCAGTTTCTTCATCTACAAAATGAAAGAATTGGACTCAATGGCTTCTAACATCCCTTCCAGCTCAAAATCTATGATTTTGTATTTATTGTTCGTCAGATAGAATAGCAAATACAGCCTTAAAGTACCTCTACAAGAGGTCTCATTCACATAGCAAGATTGTGCAAGATTCCTCACTGGATCCAACTGCAGAGTTAACTACACTCAACAACACTCTGATTATCTGCTTACTAAAGGCACTGGTCACTTTCACAGAAGGTCCCAAGGGCAGAGCCCAAATGGAAGAGGTCATTCTTTCAGTGGGCAGTGAAATCCTCCAGGTGCTCATCATCAAGCCTCTGAAAGCTACAAGGCCTTCTTAATGGAATCCATGACCACCAGCGATCCACCCCAGAGATAATGGGTGTGCCCCAAGTAGACACTGCCTGGCTCACGAGATGCTGTCAGACATGTATCACGTTGAGTTACTCCCTCAGGATGCCATGGCTTGTACCAACACTGCAGATGGATAGTGAGCAGGGCTCTGAATTGAATGGAAGGAGGAGCTGTGTGGTGCTTTCCAGTGACATTGCCCTCCTGGCTGTTCCTCACACAGGAAGCTTCATCTGCCAACTCACCAGCCATTTCCCGAGCCTAGACCACTCTCCCCACTCACCTCTGCCTCCTGACTCAGCTTGAATCCCACCTTCTACAAGATGCTTTTCCCAGCTATTCTCTCTTCCTCCCTCCCCTCTATCAAGTGCTTTCCCTCGGGGATTGTCTCCCACTCATTCCGTATTTATCTAGGGTTGTCTCCCCATTAGAATTCAGACTTCTTGATGACAGGGATCACCATATTTGTTTTCCTTTTCTTTTTATTCCCACCACTTAGCCTAGTGCCTGGAACATAGGAAACACTTAATGCGGGCTTGTTGACTGACTTTCAAGGATCTCTGGGCACATTCTATCTACAAATAAAGCCCATTTACATATCAATATCCTTCTGGTGTTGCTCTGTGCGTGTGACTCACAAACACCACAATCTCGGAGAAAAAAACAGAAACTGCTAGAGCCACAAGATGAGAAGGCAGGCATGAGTCGCCATATGCAATGGCAGATCTGGTTTCCATAATGATGAGACCACATAGCCACTGACGTGTCAAAATACAAGCTTAATATAGGCATATCTAGTTTTCCATTTTGATACACTGTGCTTATATTTTGATGGTGTATACTTGTGTTTGATACATATGCATACACAGATGTGTACTTATTTATATATTTATACACACATTTACATATATATGCATATAAATGAAGAGGCAGGGTGGTACAATGCATAGAGAGCTGGCCTTAGAGCCAGAAAGACTTTAGTTCAAGCCCTGCTTCCAACAGATACTGTCTCTGTGATCCTCGGCAAATCACCAAATCTCTCAATGCCCAGGCCACTCCGAAAGACTACAGACTGCCTGCCTTGTAGTAGAAGTTTCTCATCAGGAGTTCCCCAAAGCAACAAAATAGTATCTCCATAGTGTTGTCTCTTCATGTGTGTGTGTGTGTGTGTGTGTGTGTGTGTGTATGTGTGCGTGTATGTATATGTACATATATATATATATATAGATATCTAGCATGTGAAAATGAAGATGCACAAAGCATAGAAAGATTCGAGACAGAGAGATGTACAAAGAACTCCCCACTAAAACCCTGCTTTGGTGTTTCATTATCACATGGAGTAGTGCTCCTGGGTTCTCAGAGACTACCAGCAGAATTCAAGTTGTAACAGATCCTACCCAGCTAGCAAAGCCTCTTTGTGGGTCTGTCAAGGTCTCTTCTCAAAGGACCAGCCTAGTTACCAGGCTCTTCAGTAAAAGGTTGGCTGACAGGTAGTGGATTGTTTTTTCCAGTCACAGCAACTCATAAAGATGCCTATGAAGAAAGGGGAGGGTCCACAATCCTCCCTGGCTGAGGAGTTACCCAGAACCAGAAATTACAGAGCCTTTAAAAATATCAAGAAATCAATCAGCAAGTGTTTATTAAGTGGCTACTACGTGCCCTACGCCGGGGATGCATGTGCCAAGGTTGATACGATGTCTGTTCTCGAAGAGCCTGCCTTGTAGTGAGGGAGAAATACAGAGACAGACACAGAGATATGTACCAGACGAACATGGGATTGTTAGAGAGAGGCAGGGCACCAGCAGTGAGTAGAGGGGATCAAGAAAGGGTTCCCATGCCACGGAAGCCAAGCATCATCTTTCTGTGATGCTAATTTAATCCCTTGTAAACGGGAAGCAGTAAAAACAAGCTCCTTTCTTTTAGGGAAAACGAATTATTAAATTCTCCTCTGCCATTCCTGGGCCATCATGTCCCTTTGCTAGTTCTACCCCCTGCACTTTGTTCCATTAATCCTAATGGAAGTGGTGCAACTCCCCCCACCCCATCCTCCCACCCCCAGAGGGTAACAGGGGAACTAGTCCTGGTGGTAAGGTCATTTAAGCAATCACAGAGCCTTTTATTCTTGTCTGTTGCTGATGCGGGAGGGAGGTGCTCCAGTCCATCCACCACTGACATTATCAAACTCCATGATGACTTCACCAAAAAATGGACTGTAATTGATGAGAGTTACCATTCTGAGTTACCGCCTAACCGAAGGAGAACAGACAAGCTGTCTGCCCAGGCACCGCCAAAATGAAAGGTTTCCCCCGGTCACTCGCACAAATGCTTCTGTTGACAGTGCATGGGACACGACAAAACAGAGGCCAGTAGCTGCTTCCAACATGTCTGACATTTGCAATCTGGATGTTATTATTTATTCCTTTTAAACTTGAATAAAGCAAAACGTATTGGACCGCGGGGGCAGGGGCGGGGAGCTTGGGTCCCCTGAGGCAGCTCATGGCACCATCACAGGACTCAGTTTCCTCTCTGTAATGTGAGGATTTGGGGACTAGACCAGGACTTCTTAACCTTCTTGTGCCCCCTTGGGCAGTCTGGTGGAATCTACTCAGAATGGGTTTAAATGTAGAAAATAAAATGCATAAGATTACAAAGAAAATCCATCATATCGAGATACAATTATCAAAACATTATCTGAAACAAGTTCATCAGCCCAGGTCAAGGATCCCTAAGAATGATCTTTATACCAGTGGATTCTCCAGAGGAGAACATGAGCAAAGATGACTCCACGATCTCTCGCTTGTGTGTCATCCATTATCTCCCCACTCCCCCACCTTGGGAGGTAAGTTATAGTAAATCAATGTTCTTCATAATGAAGCCCATAAATACCCATTAGATAAATAGCCCGGCTTGTTTGCCCACATTAACTCTGTGTTTTTCATCAGAATCTTTCACTCAGCCCAATTTGAGCATTTGTTCCTGGCAGTTTCTCTGCGGAGGCTCCTCGGAGCCTTCAGAGCTATTGCTGGAAGCCAGGGAGTCCAAGAATAAAGAGGGGAGGGAGCAAGGGTGTGGACGATGAGGACCCAGCATCCCCCAGGTCCTCCATGCCACTGGTTCATGGATGGCTCTTCTTTAGGATTAATGCAAAATGAATAAAAGTCTTTCCCTCAATTTTTTTGGGGGAGAGTGCAAAGCAGAATGAATTTCTGCTCATTAAGTTCTGAGCTTCACCTCGGTCTGATAAGGCTTGTTGTCTATTTTTATGTGCATGATAGAATGTAAGGAAATGTCACTTCCCCTATGGGAAACTGAGACGGACTCCCTCTCATGTACTTGGAAAAAATCAGCCTTTCAGTATGCTTTGGGACTTGCAATGTATTTTCATCTTCCCAGCATTTGAAAGAAAATGGTTTATTGATGCTTTTTTTAAACATTACTGTCACTTTCCAATGATCCTCCCTCCCACCAAACTCCTAATTGAGGAATGGCTGAACAAACTGTGATATATAAATACAATGAAATTGTGCCATAAAATCTTGACTTTTAAGAGAGAAATGCAATTAACCAAAGCAGAGCATGACAGCATGTGGCCTCAAGTCCCAGTTGTGGCACTGCCTCCATGCCCTGAGCCTGGCCCCTCACCTCATGTTTCATCCACAGTCCTCTAAAAGAAAAGCTGGGTATGAGAATGACCTGAGTCAGATTTCATAGCGTTTTCCAAGCTGCATCTCACAGAATCCGAGTCTCCCATGAGAATATTTTAATGTTAACAGTGTGGTTAGACTCCATGATGGCAGGCTTCAAGCAGCCATCCAAACTCCCAGCTGAGGCCAATCCAGTTTAAAATGTAATTGAGAAATAGTTAACAAAATAAATAAAAATATAATATGACATAGATAATGTCGGTTGGTGGTTTTCTAAGTCAATGTGCAGCCTGCAGGAATGCCTTTCTGTTTGACCCCACTCATGTAGAAGACCAGCTTTCTAGTGAGCAAGACTTGGGTTCGAGTGTTTCCTCTGAGGCAGATTAGCTGTGCTGCACAGGAACATCGCCACTCAGTGTCCCTGTGAGTGAGGGAAACTAGAAGTTAGAGACAAAATGTTGATTTTCATTGATGGAGGGAATTTCCATGTCTAGCGTTCTCCACACAATTAAGTCAGAGATCTGACCTCCAGAGGCAGAACCATAATGGTGGGGGGTGTTGCATTGCCATGAAGCAAATTCAGGCTTGAATAGGAAAAATGTCTCAGCAATTGTTTTTAACCAGACCTATAACTTCATTGGAATAGCGAACTCCCCATAAAAACTACTAATGGAGGTTGCCACCGACTGTGCAAGTTATGTCTAAGTCCTCAAGAGTGGCCTTGAGGCAATGAGAGGGCAATTGACTGGCTGCATTCAGAGAACACTGACAGAGGAATTGATCCTAGACCTTTCTTCCTTCGAGGCTGACTTTCTATCCATTATGCTGTGTCACCTCTCCCAACGATCAAAAAGTGGAATGGTCTTCCTGGGGAGGTAGTCTCTCATAGAAAGTCCTCAAGCAAAGACTTGCCTGGCATCTTATTGCCAGGCTCCTTTTGTCAGATCTGGGCCAGACCACAGGGCTGCTGAGGACCCCTCTAACTGAGATCCCGTGGCATGTTTGTAGGTGTGCCTAAAAGCATATCAGCACTTCTAGGGGAGGTAGGGATGTCACAAAAACAAATGATAAAAAAGTTTTGTAGATCTCAAGAGTACAAACAGTTTTGGAACAACTGTTAGGAGTAGCTTATTGTTACATTGTTATATTGTTCCATTAATAAATAGATGTATACAAGACACACAAACTTGTCCTTTGACTCACAAACCAAGACAAGTGGACAGAGAGGGAAAAGGTAGTTACACGGGTTCTCAGAACTTGATCCCAGAGCTTGGGGATCATGCGGTCCAATGATAGACAGACTGATTAAAGCCTAGAGAGGGGAAGTGACCTCTCCAGTGTCATGCATCTCATGCCTGTCATGCATGGCAGATCTGGGGCTAGAAACCAGGTCTCCTGCCTCCTAGTCAAGGACCTCCTTCCATGCTATCACACTGCTTTTTTGTGGGGTCCTAAGATTGGCCTACAAGTATCCAAAATAAAATGAACAGTGTTGTAGTTAAAGCAGAAGGAAAGAAGGAAAGAAGGGAGGGAGGAAGGGAGGGAGGGAGGGAGGGGGGAGGAAGGAAGGAGGATGGGAGGGAAGGAGGGAAGAAAGAAAGAAGGAAGGAGGGAGGGAGGAAAGAAGGTTGGAAGGAAGGAGGGATGGAGGGAAGGAGAAAGGAGAAGGAAAGTGCAAGGGAAAGAATGGTGGGTTTTGAGTCAGATCCAAAACTGAATCCCAGCTCTACAGCTCCTGACTGTATCTGTGTGATCTTTTGACAAGTCACATAATCTGTCTGTGCCTCAGTTTCTATCTCTATAAAATGAATGAATTGGACTGCATGGCCTCTAAGCTCCTTTAGAGCTCTAAATCTACTATCCTGAGAACCTGAGTCCATCTCTAAGGTTGGTCCTGGGCATGAATGTTGATGACTTAAAAAAAACCAAAAACTTGAATTGAGGAATTGTTTAGGTTAGCTGTTACTTTCATTCTATGTGATTTAACTGGTAGTTACACATTAGACAAGCCTAGGAGAAAGTCATCCAGCTGGTGATAACTCTGAGAGATATGGTCAAAGGAGTGGGTTGACAGAAATAAGAAAATCTTCTGAGCTTTTTGCTGATTTTGTCTAAAAGCAGGATGTTTGGTTATTTCCCCCAAACTACAAGAGGAGCTAAAGCCTTGGGGCTTAAAAGAGCCCTGGAAAGATAAGCAGGCTGATCCCGAGACCAGAGGGCAAACCGCCTGCAGAAAGTTAGAGACTTCCATTTGTAATTCAATCGGACTTGAAGGAGAGCTAATTATAGCCCAGGAGCATAATCACTGCAGGTAATGACAATTCGACCTGCTGTTAATTGTAACCTAGACTAGATGACATAGCTCAGACTCCAAAATGAAGATCTGGAAAATTCAAGGGAGAACTTTGAAGATATTTTTATTTTTAAGAAATGAAAGGACTTGACTGGCTAGAAAGCCCGACTAGGAAGAACATGGCACAGTGACTGAGGAATCCTCACCGCCAGAGTGGAACTCAGGTTCCATTCAGACTCTGTCTGTAACCAGCTGTGCAGCCTTTGGCAGGTCACTCTCCCTCTCTGGTTCTGTAAAACAAGGACATTGGACTATCTGTTCTCTAAAGTCTCTTTCCGCTCTCATGTTCTAGGATTTTAGTCCTGGCTCAATCACTAAATAGCTGGGTGACCTTGGGAAAGTCATGGACCCTCCCTGGGCCTCAGTCCTACTCTGAAACAATGGGTCTTGACAAGGTGATTCCTAAAGGCCTCTGCATCCCTAATATTCTAAGATTCTATTTGGGATACTGGGGAATGCATCATTTCTCTCTGTTCCTCCTCTCTGCTTCTCTCCTAGGGGCAGACAGCCCCCTAACCAACAACATCTTCCCTCACCCTCTGCCAATACTGTCCTTCCTCCATGTACATCTTTAAGATGAGAAAATTGTCACAATGAAGTATTAATTTGGATTTCTAAACCAAACACTACAGATTACCCATAGTTACACATTGCATTCCAATCAGCTTGAAAGAAACAAATTTAGCCGATGCTTCCCCTTGTTAATATATTCCATTGACTCAGAACTGTAATAGAGATTTATAATTCCGTGTTGCCACTCACTTGCTCTTACAGCAATCACTGAACAATGATTTTTTTTTTTAATTTAGGTATTGTGAATTCAAACCCAGGTCCTCCGAGGCAGCATATTAGGGTGAGCTGTCCATGGTATATTGGGAAAGCCATCTAAACTCTACTATTATGTGACTCTGTGTTAAACATTAAACTTCCCTGGGCCTCCATGTCCACCAACTTTTAATCTTTGAAACAAGGAAAGAATTATATTTGCAGGTGCTTTGTGACAGAGACATTGCTCACCTTGGCTAGGATTTTCCTTTTCAAGGTTATTCATTATTCCCTTCCTTTTATTTCTGGGTCCCACATTTTTGGAAGGACATTGATAAACTGGAGAGAGTCCAGAAGAGGGCAGCCAAAACTGAGCAGGGCCTCAGGTCCCTGCTGTTTGGGGATCACTTAGAGGAACTGAGGGCATTTAGCATAGAGAAGAAAAAATGTAGAGGACATGTCAGCTGCCTTCAAATATTGGGAGGAATACCTATGGAAGAGTGATCTTCCACCATGCTACTACTGTGGGAGTGGTCTGCTCCTTGTCACTAGAGAGAAAGAATGGGCATTTATGAAGGATGTGCTCTGTACAAAGCCCTGGGGATACAACAAGCAAAGTAAGGCTGTCCTGACTCTCAAGTTCATATTCTAATGGGGGAAGCAACACCGTGAGGAGGTTTCAACTGCAAGTCAATTGAAAAGCCCCACAGTCTATAAGGGAGAGCAGCAAAGCAGATGAATCTTCCTTCACATCATTTCCACTTACAAAAGCCAGAGGACAGAACAAGGAGCTGTCGGGGGAAGACAGAGACATCTAGTAGCTGGACGTTAGGAAACCCTGCTAATTACAGCTGTCCAAAAGCGGAGCTGACTGGCTTGGGATCAGAGGATCACAATTTTAGAGCTCATCTAGTCCAATCCCCTCACCTGAAAAATGAAGAAACTGAGGCCCAGAGGTTAAGTGCCCAAGATCTCCCATGTAGTAAATGCAAGACTAGAATTTGAACTTACACTCCAGCAGGAGATAATGGAAAGGACTTGTCAAACAGCTCTGGGTTAGTTGGGAGGACCCTTCTAACTCGGAGATTCTAGGATTCTTAGCAATCGTGAGGAATAATAGTATGAAGTTACATACCCTGTGAAGGCAAGCATGCCTTAATATGTGTTCATCTGATTTATGGAATTTTGATCATCTATAGAAATGTCCAATCAGTAAAAATTCTTCAATACCTACCTCTAAGATTCAGTCTTAAGATAATTTGTTCACATGTGCGTGTGCATGTGTGTGTGTGTATGTATGTATGCGTATCTCAGTATTGCAGTGCTAAGGGGATTTTTGCATGCTCTTGCCTGCCACAACCATCTACTTCAGGAGGCTTATAAACCATAGATTTAGAGTGACAAAGGGACTTTACATGCTATGTAGTCCAACCCTCTCATTTTATAGATGAGTAAAGTGAGGCTCAGGGAAGTAAGATGACTGGCCCAGGGCCACAGAGCTAGTAAGTGTCAGAAGTTGGATTTTAACCCAAGGCTTTCTGACTCCAAGTCCAATACTCTGGCCACTGCCTTTAAGTGGAAATGCTCCAGGGGACGCCCCAATGCCCCAGGGCCGGGTCCCAAAGGGAGCAGCACAGAACCATCCAGGCAACAGGAAAAGGCCCCTTGGTGTGCCCCATGACTCATTCTTGTGTCTTTGCCGAACTCTGATCCCCCTGGATACATTTTACATTTCACGATGAAGCCAATGAGAAATACCGAATTTCATTTTGTATCCCAGTGATGTTTGCTGTTGTTTTAGAAGGTTGCATTTGCAAGACTAGACTTGTAGGATCAGTATTTGCTTTAAATACTTGGACAGCAATTGAAGTAAGCTGCCATGAGGTGCTTTTATTATGGCCTTGTGATCCTCCCACTAGTCTTCCCACAGCCATGGAGACAGAACTTCAAACACTTTGGCCACTTAAAATTTCTTTGTTAAAAAACAACAGTAACATGTGGTTTACTGAAATGACTAAACATATTCACTAATCCCTTTGATTTCTTTTCAAATGGTCCATGATCTAAAGAAATCCAGCCACTTACATACCTCCTTCACTGCTCAAACTAGCCCTGACTTTCCTCACATACCTGAATGGAACACATTTGCCTAACTCACCGGAAGATTTCCTGGTGCCGAGGGCTTTGCCAAGGCTCCTTGACTGCTGGTCAGTTTTGCATCAGATACCCTTGTGGGCAGTGTCTGCTGAGCCTTTGATCACTTCTGTTTCCATTTACACCTCATTGCAGGAAAGGCTCCCTTTCCCCTTCCTGGCTCCTTCTCTCTTTCTTTGCTTTCTCTCTGGCCTTGTGGCCTAGAAAGAAGAGAGGGAAAATTGGAGTGATGCTGATGGGCTCTGGGAAAGTCATTAGAAAGAAGAGCCATTTAGCATTCTCAAGCCCCGTGGTTGTCCTTTGCCAGACAGCGTTTCCCCAACAGCGAACCTCTGTCCCCTGATTAATAGCTGGCCTCTGTGGACAATGAGCTTCCTTGTCAATGACTTTAGCTGGCTTGGAGCTCACTCACTAACCTGTCTCTGTTCATTCTGCCTTTAGTTCCTAGAACATAAGAGGGTTTCAAAATAAAGATACTAAAGTCATTTCTTTCCACATTGACTCTTTGCAGAATTCAGCTACTCTGCAAAAGGAGTATGCTTAGAATGAACAGGTTGGATAAATCAATTTTCATCCATGCTAAATACCTGAATTCAATCTTAGGTTTGCCATCATCCAAAACCACCTTTGAGGGCTGCCCAGAGAAGGTAGATGAGCTGGGGTTCAGTTGGTTCACTGAAAAGGGCAGCATGCCGTATGCAGGTTTGACCATTGTCACTAGTTGTTATCTGGGACATACATGAGGGAGACTAGAGGAAAGCTCCTTCTAGACTCCTAGCCTTGGTTTGCCTGATGACCTTACTCATTTTACTGGATGTTCCTGTGCTCTGGGGAAATGCCTTCTCTAGAATCTACCTTATATTGAGACTTAGATTTAGGGACCCTTTAAGCTCATCTAGTACCAAGGTTCTGACCCTTTTGTGTGTGTGTCATGGGGCCACTTGGCAAGCTGGTAAAACATATGAACCATTTCTCAGAATAATCTTTCTAAATGCCTATAGAATTACAGAGAAAATATATTAAAAGACAGTTATCAAAATATTTTCAGAAACAAATTCATGGACCACGGGTTAAGAGCCCTGATCTAATCCAACTCTTTCATTTTGCAGATGAGGAAACTGAGGCACAGAGCCATTAAGCAACTTGTGGAAAGTCACACAAGTAGTTAGTGACTGAGGCAGGATTTGGACTCTAATTCCCAGCACGTGTCATGGCACCTGGCACAAAGCAGGCTCTTAATAAATGCTGACTGATGGATTGATTAATGGACTCACTCATTGATTGAGCCATGGTACAGCAGAAAAGATGTTGGCTTTGGAAGTAGAGGACCCCAGTTCTAATCCCAGCTCTGCCAGCTGCTGCCTATGCCAAGTTGACCAAGTCACTTCAGTTCCCTCGGCCTATTTCTTTAGATGTAAAAAACAAAGAGGAGATGAACTATTCTCTAAGGGTCCCTCCAGCTCTGTGTCTATGAGCTGGTGAATGTCAGTCCTTGGACTCCAAACCCGCTGTTTCTCCCACTGCATCACACAGCCTCTCATTACTGTTGACTTGATTGACCAGTCAATTTATTAAACTGCCTTTCTATCCATTAAATAGTGCACTCACACTCATTAAATTTCAAGATTTGCAAGGTAGCTTCTCCAGATGCATTGTGCGAGAACACGTGGATATGGTTCTACTGTTCTCTAACAATTTGGGAGTCAAGTTCCTGCTTCTGTTCCTCCCTTTATGTCTGAAATGACAAGAACCCCTGACTTGGCAAACCTTTGTAGCTCCCATGGAAGGAAATTAGCACTGGAGGGATTTGCAAAGATTGACTCTGACAGGGCCCTTGCTACTTGTATCTATCATGCTCATTATCTTCTACCATATACTTAGCTCTCAGCTCTTAAGAAAATGTTAATTGTATGTCTCCTTTTTCCAGATTTCCACAATTGTCTGCTCTTTCTTGTACTGCACCCTCCTGGCAAAAGTCATATTCCTTATGTTTAGAATTTTGAATGTGTCTCCTTGAGAGGAAGCTGCTTTCAAGTATAACTAGAGAAAGCCCGGGCATGGAAAGCGGCTCCTTTTCCTGCTTGTGTTATTGTGGGCCCTCCACAAAAGTATTCTAAGATAACATACAGTGTGTCATGAACACACATCCATAAACTATGAGCAAAGCAGTCTTATTCTCAGCAGAGAGAGAAACAGAGGTAAGTCTGCCTGTTACATAAGGCCATAATTCACAAGGGCAGCTGAACCAGCCACCAACCAGTGAATTCTATTATAAAGCCAGTGACTTAGCATCATCCTCCATTTTGATTGACACTGAAAGCCTTTCAAGTGGAAAATGTGAAACCACTGCTCAAAAATAAAGTCACAAAATACCTTGGTAGTTTCCATTAGAGAGTTCAGAAGTATAGGACAAGAATTCAATATATTTGAACATTGCCATAAAATAATTAAAATTCTGTTGATGGTTTTAAAAAAAATACTGTGGGTAAAGAGAATCGTGGAATCAGAGTCCAGAGACTAGGCTTCAAATATCACCTCTGCAATTGCCCAGATGTATGACCTTGGGCCATTCACTGGATGTCCCTGGGCTTGTTTTCTCAACTGTATTTGGGGTTAATAATGGATCAAAAGAAGCCATAGGAGCATAGACTTAGAGAAGGGAATGTCAAGCTCACTCAACATAATTCTCTCCTTTTTCGGTTTAGTCAACAGAGGCGGAGAGAGTGAAGTGTACTGTCTATCGTCACCCAGGTAGTGCCAGAGTCATAATTTGAACCCAGATCTTCTAACTCCGAAGCCAGTGCCCTTTCTTCTGTAGCACCCTTACTATAGGCAAAGCACTTCGTGAATCCTAACAAAAGTTTTCAGGTTGAATTGAACTGAAAATCTTGTCTGCGTGTTCCGTGGAATGAGGGAAAACAAAGAACAGGCCGCATTAGAAGAGACCGCAGAATGGCGGCATCTCTGAACTGGGTGGGACCAAGGGGGCGCCTAGCTCTCCCCACACCTGAACAGCTGAAGCCTTGAGTGTCTCCCCCAGGGGGCCTGCCACCTGGCTTGGAGGCCATCCCACCGGGGATTACCTCACCGCCCCATGACTCAGCTCTCTCCTCTGAGGCCAAGCAGAGCAGGATGGCTTGAAACCTGGAGGGCTTGAAGATAGAAGCATCTTCACCTTAAAGATCAGCTTTTTTAAGAACACCTCCTACGTGCTGGGGGAGATTCTGAGCTTAAATAGGATAGACTTCCAGTGAAGACAGCCACGTGACAAGTTATGGAAGGGCCCAGATCTCACACATCGCTGCTGGTGGTGGTGGTGTCTGATTCTTTACGACTCCACTTGGGGTTTTCTTGGCAAAGATGCTGGAGTGGTTTGACATTTTCTTCTCCAGCTCATGTACAGATGAGGAAACTGAGGCAGACAGGGGTAAGTGACTCATGAAGGCACATAGCTAGTAAGTGTCTGAGGCTAAATTTGAACTGAGATCTTCCTGACTCCAGGCCCAGCACTCTAACTACTGTGCCACCCAGCTGCCCTGCCCAGTAATTATCTCAATGATAAAGGAAAAGAAAGAGATACAAAAATAAACTTTCCTATCCAATGTAGAACTGCACCAAAAGATGACCAGAGGCCCATGGAGGCAGAGAGAGAGAGAGAGATGTATGCCACTAAGGGAGACCCCAACTGTAAAGGGCAGCCTGCCACCCAAGTTAAGAACCAGTGGCTACCAGAAAGGCAGCATGCCTGCATTAGAGCCAAGCGTTCCACACGTTCTCTCCTGGCACCCTCGCGGGCAAGGAGAGAGTGACGTTAGGACGTATCCCCAGTGTGACCACAGCGCCTGACAAACCGCAATCACACACTGATGTCTGAGGGCGGGCTGTCCCTCACTGATCTCCCTCTAAGCCCCCCCAAGCCATCCCTGTTCTAGTGCATCCTGGAGTTTCGCTGGGACTCCAAGCCAAGCTCATGGGCTTCATCAGCACAGCTCACACACTAAGGACAACTGCTGTCATTTGGGAAGGGAACTTTTGAAATTATTCCTGCGTGCTAGAGCCATTCTGCCCCAGCCGAGGGATGGCATATTTGCCGAGCCAAGAATAGGAAGCTCAAAGTATTGGATGGCTCGCAGCGTGACGGGCTCTTCATCTAGCATATGCTCACCGGCTGGCAAAGGAACTGGGGAGAGAGCTGTAGGACTAGGCAGATCACGGCGGCATTTCAGACTCCCATGCTCATCACGACATGGGGGTTTGGGGGAGCAGAAAGTGTCTTAATAGAGCGTGTGCCTCAGACACTTACTAGCTGTGTGCCTTCACAAGGGTGAAGGGTGGAAGACCCTTTACAAAGTCTTCTAGGTGAGGGAGTCAAGGGTGAACAAAGGGAGATCCGCTTGTGGATGGGCTACATTGTCTTCTTGAGTCGGTCCTGGGGCTTGTCAACAAAGAGCTTTTACTCTTGGAAGAGCAGAGTCAGTGTCCATAATGTCCTCAGCGCCATGGGGAGGTAGAGGAATGCAATTGCATCTGATGAACCAGGGAGGCCCCCTCCTTACAGGGAGGACTGGTGGCCAAATGACCCAGTTTTGTGTTTCAGAGTGGGAGAGTTTAAAACCAAAGCAGAAAAATGAAAGTGAGCAAAAGCTGGGAACCAGAAGCTGAGTACACCTAGATAGAGATCACTTTCAAGTGATGCCGATAGCTTGGATTGTGCCACATTAACATGAATTACAGCAAGAACGGGTTCAGTGCTTCCCCCACACACACATTTATTTTGCATTTACTTTCTATGTGCTTTCTATTTACTGATCTGTGTATGTGCTATTTCCCCAAAGAAAAATGTAGAAACATACACACAAAACCTTCATTTTTCCTTTCATGTAGGCTATCTCCCTCAGTAGAATGGACAGGAACTCTTTGTGTTGGTCTCTTTATTCCCCACACTTAGCACAATACCTGGTACATTGTGGGCAGCTGTAATATAGCCTCAGTGTCCAGAAGAGCAGAAGCTGAACCCCACTTCTGACACCAATCATCAGGAATACTCGACCTTGACTAGCAGACCGAGCTCCCTTAGACTCCAAGTTCAGAACAATTGTCGGTTTGCATTGGTAGAAGGAGTTTCCTGACTGGGAGTTCCCTAACCCAATAAAATCACAGGTTGAGTCCCATCACACTAACACCAATGATACTCAGTAAATTCATTAAGTACTTCAAAAGGGTCAGCCACTGTGCTAAGTGCTGGCCATACACAGAAGCAGCATAAAAGAGCCCCTGCCCTCAAAGATCAATTATTAATCCCAGTCTTTTTTTTTGAGGGGGGAAGGCAGGGCAGTTGGGGTTAAGTGACTTTCCCAAGGTCACACAGCTAGTAAGTGTGTCAAGTGTCTGAGGCCACATTTGAACTCAGGTCCTCCTGACTCCAGGGCCGGTGCTCTACTCACTGTGCCACCTAGCTGCTCCAGATGCCATCATTATTACAAATACAGTTTCATTATTCTTTTTCTCACAATAGCTCTGCAGGTAGGATCCCAACAGCAGAATCAGGAAGGAATTTTATAGATAATCTAGTCCAAATTTTATCACTGACAAAATGAAGGCATTTGGAGGTGAAGTGAATTACCAGCATGCTGCAGGCAGTGGGGGACAGAGCCAGAGTCAGGAGCCAGATTGGGTAACCAGGTGCACTAATCCTCCGGCATTCTTTGCTGTTCTCCCCATCTTATCCTCCAAGTAGCTGCATCTTCCACAGAGATTGCTAAGAATCAGAGAGCCAGGACTGAAAGTTTGGTTTTCTCATACAAAGCCCAAGTCTCCTCCCACTACACCACACTGCCTCTTCAAGAGAAAGCTTAGCAGTAAAAATACATTGATATTGTGAATTATCCAGAGAAGAAAAACTACCAAAGGGTGCTCAGGCTTTCATAGCCCTCTCCTATGTCAACTCTGGAGTGGCAGAAAAGAGAGCTATGGTTCACAGTTGTTAGACCATCCAAGAACAGCAACCTGAGTGTAGACATTCTGCATGGGAGACCTTGGTCCAAAGACCAATGAACTGATTTACTGCTAGAAGAACTGAACCATCTCGGTCCTGCTGTTCTCATGATTAATGGAACCAAAGGACAGAAGGGAGCTGTGGCTAAAGGAAAGGATGTCTCAAGCTCTCCTTGCAGAGGCAAAGGATTGAGTGCGAATGGTTTCATTTTATGCCCGGAGGCCACAACATCCATCATGTCCTGGGACACTTGGCCCTCTCGTCCTGCAGGACTCATGATGAGCATACAAAACAAAAACCACCCAATATAAACCCACGTTGTGTGTGCCAAACTCTGCTGCACATCTATTAGAGAGGCAAAGAAATTGTACAAAGGATTTGACAGGATACTCTTGAGCAAATTAACACATATTTTAATCATTTGGGGACTTTGGTTTGAAAGCAAGAAGAGAAGAGTATGAATGAGTGAATGAACTAATTAATGAATAAATAAATGGATGAAGAATATATATTAAGCACCTAAAGCATACCAAACATTGTGCTAAGCTCTAGAGATACAGAACATTTCTTACCCTCAAGGACTTTATATTCTAATAACGAAGACAGCTCAGATTAGGGAATGATATCCGGGGAGGGGAGTTATAGTCAGGGAAGCCACCAAGATGATGAGTGGGATTTACCAATAAATGGTTTTTTTTTCCCTTTCCCTTCCCTTCCCAAGCAATAGAACAGTGCATTATTATTCCAAAGGCAGTAGCAATCTGATGACAATTCTCAGAAAAAGAAGTAAAAAGTAGGGGCAGCTAGGTGGCGCAGTGAGTAGGAGCACCAGCCCTGGAGTTGGGAGGACCTGAGTTCAAATCCAGCCTCAGATACTTGAAACACTTACTAGCTGTATGACCTTGGGCAAGTTGCTTAACCCCAATTGCCCTGCCTTCCCACCTCAAAAAAAAAGTAAAAGTCGGTATGAGGAGGGGAAAGGCAGTGGGCAGTATCAATAGGAATGAAAATGCCTGTGAGAGGTCAGGGTACTGTGACTTCTTGTTCTTGTCATTCATCAGTCTTTTTTAGTCATGTCTGACTCTTCATGACCCAAAGATACTGGAGTAGTTTGCTGTTTCCTTCACCAGTTCATTTTACAGATGAGGAAACCGAGGAAAACAAGGTTAAAGTGACTTGCCCAGGATCACACAGCTGTAAGCATCTGAGGGCAAATTTGAACTCAGGTCCTCCTGACACCAGGGCTTGTTTCAACAATCCGGCTAGCAGCTGTTGTGGGGGGTGAAAGACCAACATAAGTCCAGCAACAAGAATGCCACCAGCATGCTGCAAAAGCACAGGTTTAGTAAGGAAAGCAATGTTAAGGGGTTGACAAGCTTACTTTAATTCAGCATACAAATATCATTCACTTAGTTCAGGGGAAAAAACCAGCACCCTGAGCTTCAGAGCAAAATACAAACATGGCGGACCTGGGTGCCCTCCTTAAGTGGAGTTTGGGGAGGAGCTGTCCAATCAGAGGGAGAAGCTTCAGGGTTTGCCAAACATCATCTGCCATCAATCCTTTTCTGATCCCCCACTGTCGTGCCCTTCCTCCCAATTTGTGTTCATTGACTTTGTACTTATACTGCATACATTTTATATGTCCTTGTCTCTCCCATTAGAACAGAACCTCCTTTCAAGTAGGGATTGTTTCATTCCTTGTACTTACAGCTCTAGTGCCATCACAGTGCTTGGTATACAGTAGCTGCTTAATGAATACTTGATTAATTGGTTACCTCTACCACTTGGTTTCTTTTGTGGGAACTTGGTCTGGCCCAGATGTTCTTCCTGCCATTGTCTTCTGAGATGTCATTTCTACTTCTTAGCACACTACTTGGGGGACTAAAGTGTCAAAGGGTCTAATTTGGTGGTTTTCCTGTCACTAATGATGAAAATAGATTTTAAAAAATAGAAACGTTGGTCCACTTGTCCTATTTTAAGGTACTGCCTCTTGCCAGTTTCATTAGGGAAACTAGGTGGCACAGTGGATAGAGTACCAGACCTGGAGTCAGGAAGACCTGAGTTCAAATCTAGCCTCAGGCACTTACTAGCTGTGTGATTGTAGGCAAGACACTTAACTTCTATCTGCCTCAGTTTCCTTGTCTGTAAAATGGGGATAATAGCAGCACCTTGTGAGGATCAAATGCAATCATGTTCCTCTCAGGCCTTCCAGGCCTTCATTTGAGGAAATTCCCTCCCTTTTCCCATTCCTTCATGTGTTCTCTTCTCCCATTAGAACGGAAGCTCCTTGAAGGCTAGAACTCTCTGTATGCCCAACACTTGGAATGTGCCTGGCACATAATAAGGACTTAATAAATTCTTGTTGGCTGACTTGTAAACCTGGAGTAACACAGGCTTAAAAGCCTGAAGGAGTCATTTTGCAAGGGCAGAGATGGTGAATGCTAAACTCTTGGGGGCAAATCGAGGCTGACATTATACCCAGATACTGGAATGGAAAGTGTTTTTCAAACTGTAAAATACTAGATGAATGCTAGCACCCGTTATCATTATCAATAGGGTTATTAGTACTAGTAGTAGTATTATGCAGGGATAGAAAAAATATCGGGAGTTATTGACTCACATACATACACACTTTCATGTTTATGAAATCTTTGGGAAAATGGTCTACATGTGTATCAAGGGTGTCCTCAATGAAAGATTTTGTTTCTTTTTTTTTGCAAGGCAATTGGGGTTAAGTGATTTGCCCAGGATCACACAGCTAGCATCAAGGGTCTGAGACAGGATTTGAACTCAGGGGCCAGTGCGCTACCCACTGTACCACCTAGCTGCCCCTCCTTGATGAAAGTTTGAGGAGTTAACAGAGCAGTTGATTATCTTACTAGTCATGTAGTTAACCAAATCAATCCCACTTGATTATTTGTTGATCATTCTTTAGAGTGAAATGCACTACAGAGAACCTTAAAGGGTCCCTGGTAACATCCATGTGTTAAGATCATATCTAAGCAAATGCAGCCACTGTGATAACTATGTTTAGTGTTCCTCTTCTTATCAATATCAGCTGAGGCATAAAAGGGGGAGATACATATTCCCCAAAGGTGTTTTCTCCTGTCATGGAGATTGTCTCTCTCCAGGCCCGAATGGAAAGAGGATTCCCGATCAAATAGAGGGTAAATTCCTTCCTAGGCTCCTGGGTACAAAAGATATTGCACTGGTTACATCAAACTCCAAAGCATTGCTGGGCCTCCTCAATTCATGATTTTTCAAAAAGATGTTGGCCTAACAACCCATGTGGGAAACACTAAATGGATAAAAAATGTCTGTTGTCCTCATAGTGACATGTGGTTGGAATTAAAGGAGAAAAATGGGGTGTCTGGCTCTTGGGAAATTGGCCAGTGTGTCCAATGGTCCTAGACTACTCCATAGGCCGAAATACATTCTTTTCAACACAAATGTTGTCTGGGGATGCTCTATTACCGGGACTTCGCCTCCAGCTCACCCTCTGGTTTGATCCACTTACACACCAAGTGCCTTGCCCCTCATGGGCATCCTCCTCTTGGCTGCTGCCCTTCTCCACTTTCCAGCTGCCCTTTAGGTCTGTCTTCCCCTATTCGAATATTAGATTCTTGACAATAAGAGACATTGTGCTCATTTGCATTTTTATCCCAACATCCAGCACAGTTTATGTGCTTAATACATGCTTAATCAGTATTTCCTTCATCTATCTCTCTGCCCATTGATCTGTCTTGGCACACCACAATCTCCAAGGACTTAAAGTCACTTTTGAATCAGAGGGCAATCAAAAGAGAGATACATGGTGGGCACTAAGAAGGCACACTCAAGGATGAAGTGGTGCCAGGTCTATATTGGAGGAAAGATAAGACTGGAAAAGGAGATGGGCCAATTATGTGGCTGGAGCAAGAGACAACCGGCAGCCAGCACCAGGGCTTTCTGGGCCTCTTGTTGTGTAGGAGAACCACACAGACTGAGAAGGGTGTTTGGGCTGACCTCTGTACCCATGGAGAGAATTCTCACACAAGGTCGTGGGAGCATAGATACGGCACTCACTTGAAAGAACCATCCAGGTTAGCTAGTCCAACAAACCTGCTGTATGCGAGTCAAGACTGAGGCCCAAAGAAGTTTGGTCAATTGCCCGGGGTCATGTGGATAGTAAACAGAGTGATGATTCAAATCTACGCCTCCAGACTCCAAAGCCAGTGCTCCACAGAGCCATGATCTGCATGCCTCAAATGTGCAAGACACCGTGCTAGATGCTGGGGCTGCAAAGATGAAAATCCACATGCTGCATGCCCTCTTTAGTTTACCATCTATACTGTTTACCATCCACAAGGCAAGCTGATATTATAGCCAGATGTAGGAGCTGTCAGGCTAATCTTTCTATCTGTCTGAAAGGAGATATTTGCTTCATTTTTCTGGAGAAGATCTTTTAATGAAAAAGAGGAGGGCTTCATACAGTCCTTGCACAATGTGAACCTTGAATACCTGAGAGAAAGATAAAAGGAAACGTATGAAAGTTTGGGAGAACATCATTCCCCAGCTCTGCACAGCACACCCGTTTCGGATCCTGGGTCCAACAAAAAGCAGCTCTGGTTGATGAGAACAGAAAGGAACCAAGCAGCCCTGACATCCCTATCACCTGGGAGAAGACAACAGAGTGACTTGGGATAAGTTTAAAGCCAGACTCATGTTCCCGAGGCACTTTAAGAGTTTCACATCCCCTTCCTCAGCAAAAGCTGAGGAGAGGGAGGCAGTCAGAGTATTGTCTCCAATAAGCAAATTGGAGCTGAGGGAAGTTCAGGGATGGGGTTGTAGGTCATTGGTTTAGTGTTGGAAAGGACCCTAAGGTGATGTAGTCCAACTCCTTCATTTTACAAATGAAGAAACTGAGACCCAGGGAGGGGATAGGACATCTCTACCCAAGGTTATGCAGAAATGTAAGTGGGTCAAAAATAGGATTTGAACCTAGTTATTCGGACTCAAGAATCAATGCTCTCTCTCTGTCTGTCTGTCTGTCTCTGTCTGTCTCCGTCTCTCTCTCTCTGTGTCTCTGTCTCTATCTCTGTCTCTCTGTCTGTCTGTCTGTCTCTGTCTTTCTGTCTCTGTCTCTCTCTCTCTCTGTCTCTCTCTGTCTGTGTGTGTGTGTGTGCGCGCGCCTCTCTCTGTCTCTGTCTCTCTCTGTCTCTCTGTCTCTCTCTGTCTCTATCTGTCTCTCTCTCTCTCTCTCTCTCTCTCTCACCTCCACCAACAAAGCCTGGCTTGGCCCAAGCCCACATAGCTCTTCAACTGTGAAACCTGGTATGCAAGCCTAAGTCTCTCCTAACTCCAATTCCAGGGCTCTTTTCCATATTGCAAATGTCATTCTATAATCCCACGTAACTTAAGTTATTAAAGTTTAAATGTTAGAACTTTTAAGCTGCAGAAGGATTTTAAGATGATTCTGTAAGACAGGGGGTTTTGTTGGGGCTTGAGTTTTTTTACTCTCCAGACTAACCCCAGTGTTACTAAAGTTCAGCAGCTAATATGTGTAAAATTATTGGGAACAGAACTGTCTTGTGTGTCATTACACTGAGCAGGATCCGGGGTCCTTCCTACTGTATGAATCACTTGCCCAAAGATGAGAGCAGTGAGCCCCACCCCAGGTAAATAACAGCCATCCTATCATAGGGAAGGAGCAGCATTTTCATACCTGGAATGGAAATCATTTCAAAACCATTTCCGTGCTACACTTAGTCATTATGATTTAGCATCTAGGAACGATTAAAAAGAAATACACTGCAGCCTCTGGCTCTTTCCTTACAAAATGATTAGATTTATTCTCTGACCAATTTTGCCAAAAAAAGAGACAGAGAGAGACACATTTCTTTTTGGAGTTGGTGCAGTACACCCTGGTAGCCTGGCGTCTTGGGCAGTGGGCTCCAGAAAGTCCGGGAGGGACTAGGGTTTGACATGCCCCTCCCACATCTAATGGGCAACTTTGTCACTCACCCCTCTGCCCCCTGGGGGAGATGAGGGAGGTGGGGTGGCTGAATCTCTTCATTCTGCAGAGGGTATTGTGCCAAGACCAAAACATTGTGAGATTCCTGAGGAAGGGAGGAGAAGGGTATTTGTTTCCATTATGAGCTAGTCTGCTGGGGTCTCTTGAAAGATGCGCTGTACAGGACAATCAGTATTGATCGAAGGCTTGCTTTGGGTAGGGCATTGGTCAAGGGGAGGAGAAGCTTGTTAGAGGCAGCCAGAGTTGCCGTCCTTTATCCGACACCGACTAGATGTGTGATCCTGGTCATCATTCAACCTCTGTCTGTCAGAGTCTCTTCGTTCGTAAAATGGGGGTAATATGAGCACCTACCTCCCAGGGTTGTTGAGGAGGATGGAATGAGATAGTGTAAAGTGCTTTTCAGTCCTTAAAGCACTATGTAAATGCCCTGTTTGTTATTTAATTACTATCGTTATGGGCCAGCCTCCACTCTAAGGAGTTTACACTCTAGGAGGGGAATCAGACACCACCATGGAAGTCTATGGTCTATAATATGGTGCAAGAATAGGGGATCGTGGATAGAGAGCAAGGGGGACTCATCTAGTCATGACTCAATCAACAAGCATGTGGTGATAGTGACTAATTATAATAGCTGACATTTATATAATGCCCCACAAAGTTCTGCAACACACATTCTATCTGTGCATTTCATTTGATACTGAACACCTGCTATGTGTCTGCCACTGAAACCTGGGAATCTGAGACAAAAATGAAACCATTCCCTGTCCTCAAAGACCTTACATTTTATTAAAGTGAAGGTGCTTCCAGAGAGTTTAAGACAATGCAAAGTCTGAGAGAGGAAACTGCAGTAAACCAGGGAGGAGAAGGACCAGGGAAGGTTTTGTGAAGGTGCTTGATTTGGGATTTAAGGGGGCAGGTGGGGGGATGGAGCAAAGGAAGCAACCCAAGTCAGGGCCCTAAAGCCCCAATTTCTGTGCTAATCTGGGGACAAGGAGCCCTACAACATGGGATTGTGGGATTTTGAATCAGAGGCCCTGACTCCAAATCTTTGCTCCACTCCATCCTACTCAGATGTCTTTGGATAAGTGGTCATTTGACCTCTCCAACTCTTAGCTGCCTCATCTATAGAACAAGGGGATGATTTGAGGCTCAGTTCCAGGGAGTTAAATCTCTGATCCTATGTTCCTCTGAACTCAGCCGCGTGCACGTGCGTGTGCGCGCGCGCGCACACACACACACACACACACACACACACATGCACACAGCTCCAACCTGCATCACCAAAGTGTTTCTAAAAAATGTTTGCCATACGTCCAGACCTTGGTGAGGAATGTCTACTGTCTGATGACCAGCCCAAGGTCAATCTCTGAGAAACTCATCACATCAGACACACCTTCTGAGAACGATCTAGCTCTCCCCCCATTCATGGACTCACATCTCTCTGAAAGAACTCCCCATCCTGAACGTGCCATCTGGTTGGTGATTCAGCATCACACAGCACCTGAAGACCATCCATGGTTTCAAGCATTGATTGTGGCCACCCAGCGCAGCGATGTGGCTAGTAGGAGATTCAGATGCAAGCACTGAACGAGATAGGCCTTAAATTGTTGGGACTATTCGTGTATTCCCAACTTTAGCAAAGTACCTTACACTTAGCAGGTGCTTAATAAATATTTGATGAATTGAATCGAATTGTTTTGTAGAATGTAAATGACCACAGAGACCTGCCATTCCACTTCTCTGGTTTCCAGGGAGGGGCAGCCATTCTCAGCACCTCTCTAACATTTCTGCTAATTAAAACATGAAAACACATATATTCATTGTGTACAAACAGCAGGAACATTGGATCTCTTCTTTACCTGCTTCATAAAATTTGAATCTTATCTTAGCAAACATTACTACTACAGCATATGGTTTGGGTAATAATATTATTTCCTTGTTCTCCAATGCAAAGTGGGTTGGACTCCAAACAGAAAGGAAGAACCCTTTCTTTGGACCATCTCTAGGTTTCAGTAAAGCTGTATCAAGTTTGGATAGTAGAAAACCTTTTTTAAAAATCATGAATTGTCTTAGGAACCTCTACGAGAGTCCATGTGGTACATTGGTCAGGATGAGGGCTTTGAAGTCAAAGGATCTCATTCAAAGTCCAGCTTTCCCTAAATAGCTCTGTGAGCTTACCCCTACTACATGCCAAGCATTGTGCTAGGCACTTGGGATGCTGACAATGATAAAACAATTCCTTCCCTCAAGGAAGGAGCAATTAATTTAACCCCTTTTGGCCCACATGTCCTCATTGCCACTGGACCCAGATGGCTCCAGAGGAGAGAGTGAGGCTGGTGACTTTGCACAGCCCTGCCTCACTTGAATCCAATTCACCTGCAAGTCATGTCATCACCTTCCTGATGCCATGGTCCTCTTCCAGAACAAAGGACAACCAACAACAATAACAACCTCAGACATGAAATGAAAAGGGTGGACTAACCAACCTCTCAGGTCCTCTTCAAGCACCAAATTTATGATCATAGAGTCCTTTATTACATGTAAAACAGGACATAGCAGCCACCTGCTGATTCACATGGGCTTCTGCCCAAGACATTTTCTACTCTGTTTAAATTCACTCATTCAAGCCTCTGTATGTAGCACTGTCCTGGTGCTGGGAGAGATGCAGAGATGAAGGAAGAAGGCATGATCCTCTTTCTCAAGGACCTCATAGACTAATCATATGTATTTGCTAGGTGGTCAGAAAAACACAGCAGAAGTATAGGCATTTTCAACTTTATTTCTAGTTCAAAATTAAAGTAAATCCAGAAAGCATTTATCAAGCATCTTCTATGTGCAAGGCAAGGGGATAATAAAGACAAAAGGAAGGGGATGGGGATTAATCCCTGCCCTCAAGGAGCAGACATTCCCCTGGGAGAACAGAATATTTAAACAGATGAGCAAGTGCATGATAATTTGAGGAAGCATAGAGTACCATGAACAAGGGAGAACAGGAAAGCCTTTTCATGGGAGGTGGTTCCAAAGTGGAGTTTTTATGAAATCTAGGCATTCTAGCCAGTAGAGGTGAGAAGTCAACACAGTCCAAGCACAGAGGCAAGGAATGGAAGAGCAAATTAAGGGAATGATGGGAAAATCTGTTTGGTTGTAGTGAGAGTGTGGAAAGAGGAGTAATATGAAGTAAACCTGGACATGTCAGCTGATGCTAGAATGGGAAGGCCTGTAGAAGCCAAATATTTTTTCCTTCAGTTAATAATGGGTTACCCAAGATTCTTGGGCAGATGAGTGACATTGTCAGACTCCAAGAAGATTAATGTGGCAATATGTGAAAAAAGGAATAGAAAAGCAAAAGACCAGAAGCTGAGAGGCCAAGTAGGACAATTCTGAGAATCCAAGCAAGAAGTGATGGGGGCTTGAACTAGGGAAGGAGACATTTGAGTGGAGAGAAGGGGACCAAAGTGAGAAATTTGGAGGGTGACCTGATAAGATGTGCAACTAAGTGGATGGACACGATGATGGCCCTAAGATGCAGTGATGAGTGACCAGAATGACGGTGGTATACTCAACAGAAACAGGGTAACTCGGAGGAGGGGCAGGGCTGGAGGCAAAGATGAAGAGTTATGTTTTGGACACACATTTGAGATGCTGGAATGACATTAAGGTGCCCTTCTCTGAGTAGGTACCTAAATAAATGCTTGGAGAATTTAATTGAATTGATGTCTATCCGGCAGTTAGTGGTATGGGATTAGAGCACAGGAGCAAGATTATGGTTAGATAGACAAATTTTTGAGTTACTAAACTCAAAATCAAAATGAAACCCAGAGTAGCTGATGAGAGTATTGAGGTAGAAAGTGTAAAGATAAAGACTAAGAAGAGAGCCATGGACTTTGCCCTCTGTGGGACATAGATGGAGATCCAGCCAAGGATACCAAGAAGGAGTAGTCATGGAAGTAGGAGAACCAGGAGATAGCACTGCTGTTGCAAAAGCTAAGAGAAGAGAGAGTATCCAGAAGGAAGACTCCTTTCAACAATGTTGAAAGCTATGGCTTCCTTAGAATAATTTGTCAGTTGCCATTTTTGCAGAAAATGTATTTTTCAGGGAGTGATCTTGGTCCCATCCCATTTGCTAGTTTCATTTTCTTCTAATTTCTAGCAGAGAACAAGAGAGGCTAGCAGGCTGATTGAGATAACAGCATCCCCCACCCTTTTTTTAGCCAGGCTTATGATTTAACCTGTGTAAAGATCTCCTTATCAGTGCAAATCATCAATTGATCTGTGATGGATGATCTCTAATAGTTGCCCAGCATACTCAGAGGATACGTGACTTGCAGAAAGGTCACACAGCTCAAGTCTTCCTGACTTAAATGGCAATCCTCTACCCATTCTGACACTGCCTATTGGCCATTTCTGAGACCATTTGCTTGAAGAACCAATATATTTTCCAACCAGAGAAAGCCAGACCTTGTATCTATCATTTTCTATTGCTAATGAACACTTACTGAGTGCCCACTGTTTTTCCAAGATGTAAGGGGTTTATACCAACAATCTTTTAGTGTCTTTTGAATGCGGAGTTTATAATAAAGGGAGACTCCCTATCTATTCCACAAACTAACAGCCATGGCTCTCCCTCGATGCTTAGAGCACCAAGGAGCCTCCAGTGTCAGTGTATCCAAAATGGGCTACCTCCCACCCTCCTCTGAGGAAGTGCCATTTCCAGTCCAACTGGAATAGTCCCCAGCTCTCCTCTCCCAGCACCATTCTTCCTGGATGTGATATTCAGCACCTCTACCTTAAGAAGCTAAAAAGGCTGAGTCAGGACTCTGAGCTGAACCTCCCTCTGGGCTCCTAGGAATGCATTCTGGTCCAAACCCCAAGCAATCTCTCTAATTAAAGACATTAAAGAGAGTGCCTCTAATTGGCTTGGAAATAGACATTCTTAGAGATATTAAAGAGACAACCACAACCCCTGGGGAAAATGGACTCTTAATTCAGCAGCTCTACTAAAAATGATTCTTGAAAGGGAAGTTGACTTGCCTCTTTTGCATTTCCAAAGCGATCCCCAGGCCATTCAAAGCCCAGGTAAACTACAATTCCCTTTATCCCCTGATGTTTGAACTGGGATTATAACCTTCCATCAGTTCGAGAGTTAGACCGAGGTCATTTCTACAGGCATCTGAACGATAGTCAGAGAAAATTAGCCACATCTCTATCACGGGCAAATTACTGTTCACTGGGAGTAAGGTAGAACCCTTTCAAAGGCTTATTACTGTGCTGAAGACTATTAGAACAGCCCTCAGAAATCCCAAAAGAATTCATGAGTTCTCATAAGTGCTCCCTCCAGGGGAGTCCCTTGCCACCTGGGGAGATCTGGCAACAGGAGAACAAATGCTGTTTGAACTCCCTAATTCCTCCCAGTCTGTACCCCATCGTCACATGTGCTCAAGTGGGCCAAGGACCCAAAGGTGGCTGCCTTAGAATGAGACACATTTTTAAACACTGGAGTTCTCTCTTTCACTATGTTCCATAGCTGGATAAAATTGAGGCTATCAGAGAATGCAAATTTCTACATGCTTCCTGCTGCATGAGGGTGTGCTGCAAATGCTGTTGCTGGCTGAATCATCTCACCAGAGAGCCAATAATATGGTTGGACAGATAGCAGAGATGGTGAATGACCTTGCCCCTCTGACTTAGCTTATCCTTGGTTTTTCCCCACCCAAATCTGTGGAGCTAGGGTTCAAAACTGAGGAGCTCTAAATCCCATGGTTAGTAATTGCTGGGCAGATAATCTTTGCCTAGCTTATTGAATAGATAGATAGACAGACAGATAGATAGATAGATAGATAGATAGATAGATAGATAATTTATTAATCACAGCTAGGTCCTGATTAGTGCAAATAACAAGTCCCTTGAAAAGGCTGTATCAATCAAATTAGCTCTCCATATTTCCATTGGGCTGGAACTCATTGCCATATTTTGCATAAATTGAACTTTGAATAGTAAAAATTAAAAAAAACATGCAACCACTTCAAGGGATTTTTACTATTTGTTAGCTACACTTATGATGTGCTGGGCACTGTACTAAGTGCTGGGGATATGAAGATGAGAAGACAAGATGGTCCCTCATGCCCTCAAGTAGTCTGATAAAGACAAAAAATGCAGGAGAGCTGGAAAGTAGAGAGAGTTACCCAGTCAGGAGCAAGGATGCTGCTTAGGAAGGGAAGTCAAGAAGGGACTGGTGAGGAACAGTATAGCCTTCAGAGAAGAAGATGTGTGAGGGATAAGGAATACTCACTGTGAGCTAGATAAGGTCTCTGACTCAAGCTCATATAAATTCAAGAGCAAGACTAAGACCTTAAACATTGGGGAGGATTCTGCTGTTTGTTCTAAAGATCTTCCAGTCTGTACTAAGGATCTACTGGGGAGACAAGAATCTTCTAGCCAGGGCTCTGAGTGAATCAGGCAAACAAACTTGAAGAGAGGCTTCTTGCTGGTCCCAGGCAAGGGTTTCTGACTTTACTAAAAGTCCTGGAGAAAGCCAATAGATTTTATGTAAGCTGAAAGAGCGTGACAACACATGCTATTCTTTTGAAGAGATGGCCAAAGATTTCAGGGGAGACAGAAGTTTGAGGCTCCATGTCTGGTGGATCAGCATCCAGCAGAGGCTATGTGTCCATTTGAGCAATGGGTCTGTTGGAGCAAGATCCAGCAAAGATGACATGCCCAATGATGCAATGTCTAGCAGGCAGCGTCTAAAGGAGCAATGCCTAGTGGGAGAGTGTCTGGAGGAGAGTGCAGCAGAGTAGCTTCTAGTGAGGACTCTCCTCCTGGCCAGGTGGCATCCAGTGGAGACAGAGATCTACCCAGCAGAGACAAGGAGAAGATGGGGCACAAGACCAGCAGGGGAAAGGCATGCTGAGAAGAGAGCAATGGTGTCACAGGAAGAAATCAATGTCCCTGCAGAGGCAGATGTTTCTCATTCATACATGCACGTTGGCCCTATGTGCCCCAAAATATTTACTTGCTGTGTGACGCTGTTTAAATCGCTTAACCTCTGTCTGCCTTATTTTCCTCATCTTTAAAATGAAGATAACTATAGTACCTTCCTCACATGGTTGCTGGAAGGATAAAGTCATATTTGTAAAGTGCTTTGTAAACCTTAAAGCGCTACGTACATACTGGCCAAAATTACAATTATGACACGTGCCCCTGAGCCCATAGATCTGGCCCATCCATGTTCCCTAGCTCTGCGTGTGCCCTTCCATATACGTCTCAAAGCCACATTAGTCCCATATGAGGTTCACCCTTCTGTTTGATGATGATATCAGAGGGAGAACATACCCCATGCTTCTGTGGCATATGTTTGGGTGCCACTTTTCTTATGATGTCATTTCATTGGTTTAAACTGATTGGGTCCTTTGGCTGACTGGTAAAGTTAAAATACGTTGGTAGGGACCCATGAGCTATGGTTTCAGGGGATGCAGATCCCCAAATCCCCTTGAACATGGGGCAGCTATGACCTGGGGGAGGCACCTTGTGAGTTAGTGGGGTTGCTACAGGCATCCCAAAAACAGGACACATCAGGTAAGTCAGAGATTAGCGTGATAGTATAGAAAGTCTGCCATGAGCTCAGAGATTTGAAGGTCAGCTAGCCCAGCTAAGGCAACTTGAGTCTAAGAAAGAAAAAAGAAAAAGACTTGCTTAGGAACTTAGAGGAATAGCAAGGCAGTGATAAAGGCAGGACTCGAACCTGAATCTTCTCATTCCAAATCCTGCCTCCCACCAATGTAGGGATAAAAGCTGAGCCTTCATCTGCCTTGACTTTAGCAGATTTGCCCAGCCCTATCAAAATCAGCAGATCAAAGAGCAACACCATTCCTTTAATCAATACAGACAGACCTCCTGCAAATGTGGTGGGCAGCTATGAGGAAATGGAAATGATGTTGATGCCTATTGGGCTTGAAATCTGGCTAAAGTCTTAGATAAGCAGCCAGGAGAAATTGTCTCCCGAGATAAGGATTCAGCGCTTGCTGAAGTCCTAGACGGCAATGCATTATCAATGCGTACAGCACTAGAAAGTGTACTTCCAAGGCAAGTGAACTTACCCACAGCATTCAGAACTTCTCCATTTGCTGTTAGGAATGGTTCCATATACAGATGCTGTGGTGGTGGCTGAGGGAGCACCTCTGTTTTCTTGGTGTCAATTGTTCGGCCAAAATTAGTACAAGTAGCAGAGAATTGATCTATACTTCATTGCAGCTCAGGTTCAGAGGCTGCACTGAGTGCACAATCAACTGCAAACAAAAAATCAGGCACCAGCCCTCCCTCCACTTTGGTCTTAGCTTGTAGCCTTTTCAAGTTGAAGAATTTATCATTAGTGCTGGAAGCTGACCTTTATGCTGAGTTCATCCTCATTGAAAGCATTTGACAACATGGCTGAAAATATCATGTTAAAAAGCACGGGAGCAAGCATACAGCCTTGTTTCACTCCGTTGGTGACTGGGAAAGCATGAGAGAATCATCTGTTATCCAGAACCCAGGCAAGCATGCCATCGTGAAATGGACATCCGAAGCTGACGAACTTCTCCAGTCAACCAAACTTTGACATAATTTTCCATAAGCCCACACGACTGACAATATCAAAGGCCTTGGTCAGATCTACAAACATTGTGTACTGACCTCTGTTCTGCTCCTTGCATTTCTCCAAAGTTGGTCAGGTGGTAAACACCATATTAACCTTTCCTTGGCCCCTTCTGAAGCCACACTGACTCTCAGGTAGCTAACCATCTTCCAGGTGAAGGATGAGCCTACTAAGGAGGACTCTGGCAAGAATCTTGCCAGCAATGTCTCTCTTGAGACACCTTCCTGCAATTGTCACAGGGCAATCTATTTCCTTTACCTTTATAGAGATGGACAGTAGAGACATTCTTGAACTCCTGGGAGATAACCTTCTCTTGCCATATAGCCCAGAAAATTTTAGTCAGCTTTGGTATGAACAATGGACCCTCCACCTTGTAAATCTCAGCTGGAATAGAATCAGCACCAAGTGCTTTGCCACACAAAAGGAGTCTAATGGCATTAAAAACCTCTTCTTCAGTCGGAACTTCAGCTAGGGAGGGATTGACTTCGGCCTGAATTAAACAGTCAATGGCTTCATCATTGATTGAGGATGGTCTGTTGAGAACATTACGGAAGTGTTCCACCCATCTTTCTAGGATCATGTCCACTAATCAATGTGGCTCCATCAGCAATGAATAACAGATGCACCATAGGTATATGGTCCACAGATAGCCTTCAGGGCATCATAAAAGTGCTTAGCCAAGAATCTTGTATCTCTAAGCTTCACTTGTACTTTACTTTTGATGGAATTAAATGCTGCCTTTTTAGAGATGAATAAACTATCCTGCTAGCAAACCCTGTATAGTTCTCATTTTTCATTTAGCAGCTTCTGAATTTATGCATCATTTTTGTCAAACCAGTCTTGATACTTGTGAGTGTTCTGACCCAGATGAGTAAATGCAGTGTGGTACAGCAAGTCTCTGAAAACTGTCCACTCCTTTTCGGCTCCACTGTTGCCAACTGTGTGTTGGCTCAACTTTCCCTCCAAGTTAGCAACAAACTGTTCCTGCTCAGAGAAGCCCCAAATCTGTTGACATTAATTCTTCTGGTAGTTATTCCACCTTTTGTTGAACGCAAATATTTAGCTTAGAGAGGATAAGTCTACATCCGGCACTCTGCACCACACAGTGACTTTGTCACTCTCACATGCTGTCTGTCTCTTCTCCTTAAAACCACATGGTCTACTAAATGCCAATATTTGCTGCAAGGATACATGAACAAAGTTTTATTGTGTTTAGGTAAATGAAAGCAGTGTTGGTGATGAGGTCATGAGATGCACAAGTCTTCAGTAATAAGTGACCATGGCTGTTGCTGTTTCCAAATCCATTCCTCCTAAGGACTCCCTGCCATGTCTAGTAGTCTGAGCCTACTGTAACATTAAAGTCACTCAGAATTATAAACTTGTCCTCTTTTGGCACGTTGATGATGAAAGGGTCTCCAGGTGTTCATAATTTTTTTTTCTGATCCTATGAACCTTCCCCTGCTCCTCTTTACCTTTGTCCCTCACCCCTCTTGGAGAGCTATTACAGAACCATATCTCTGATAGATAAATGATTAGGTTCACCTGGATCTCTTCATCACAGAACTTTGTCCGGTACCTTTTAATATGTCTCCATTTCCCTTTGTGTGACAAGTCTCTGTTTTCCCCCAGGCTACCATATTGAATTCTCTTCTGGGTAAGATGGTTCTGGCATTCTCAAGAAGGCAAAAGACATTTTCTAGTCTCTATGAAAGAGCATTTACGGGCACAGAAGAAGACAGAGAAGGGTTAAGTACTCCTGAGACTGGTGCTGAGTTGATCAGTTAACCAAGGAGAGCCAGCCACTGATGAGAGATCAATATTAGTTTATTCTGCAGTTGGATCATTTTGAAAAATACATTCTGAGTCAGGAGCTGTTCTTAGTGATAGACGGAGGAGCTAGGGAAAGTACAGGACCCTCATGAAAGCTTTTTGCGAATTATAAAGTGCTAAATGAATGTTAATCATCATCATCTTCAGCACCACCACCATCATCATCATGACCACCACCATCTTCATCTTCATAATCACCATCATCATCTTCATCATCATCGCCACCACCCTCATCTTCATCTTCACAATCACCATCATCACCACCAC
The DNA here is from genome assembly GCF_011100635.1 of Trichosurus vulpecula. NCBI lineage: Eukaryota > Metazoa > Chordata > Mammalia > Diprotodontia > Phalangeridae > Trichosurus > Trichosurus vulpecula. Next base: position 1,263,622 of record NC_050576.1, on the reverse strand, counting down.
TACTACCACCCTCATCTTCAACTTCATGATCACCATCATCATCATAATCTTCATCACCACCATCATCATCTTCATCATCATCACCACTACTACCACCATCATCTTCAACTTCATAATCACCATCATCATCATAATCTTCATCACCACCACCCTCATCTTCAACTTCATAATCACCATCATCATCATAATCTTCATCACCACCACCCTCATCTTCAACTTCATGATCACCACCATCACCTTCATCTTCATAATCACCATCATCATCATAATCTTCATCACCACCATCTTCATCATCACCATCATCATCTTCATCACCACCACCCTCATCTTCAACTTCATGATCACCATCATCATCATCATCTTCATCACCACCATCTTTATCTTCATCCTCTTCATTATATCATACTGACTGTGGTAGGAGGAGCACAGGTTTCAATTGACTAGAATTTCAAGGCTACATCAAGCTGTTCATAACTATCACAATGGTCTCAAGGCACATGAAATCCTGGCTACACCACAGCCTCAGTGATGTTCTCCTATTTTACCTTCCTCCCTCTCACACAGTATGTAAGACGGATTAGACTTGGGAGTGGGAAGAGGGAGTGATAGTGGTGGTGGTGATTGTAGTAATAGTAGTAGGCAGCTGGTGGTTCAGTGGATAGAGCACTGGGCACGGAATAAAGAAAACCTGAATTCAAATCCAGCCTCAGACACTTACTAGCTGTGGAACTCTAGCCAGATCACTTCACCTCTATTTGCCTCAATTTCTTCATCTGTAAAATGGGGATAATAATGGCATCTCACCAAGTTGTAACAATACAATGAGATAATATTTGTAGCGCTATATAAATGCTAGCTACTGTTAGCTATTCTGATGATTAGTGGCAGTAGTGATACTAATGCTAGCCCTAACAATAGCTCTGGTATTTCAGTTTTCTAATCCTGTCCATTGGAATTCAGAAAGAACCAATCCTGAGACAGGTTATGGTGTTCCTAACATTACTTTTTATTTCATGCTTTGTGCATTTTTGCAAAGATGGATAAAATGATTGCCTTTGCTAATTAATAAAAGTATTGGGGTGTAAGTTCATTAAAAGCCCCCTCATACAACCACAGCAGCAGCTGGGACAAGGGGGATAAGAGCCACCTCATCATGCTCCCACATCGCTTCTCTCTCTGCTCAGAATCTATATTTTGAAAACTATTCATTTTATATAGTTTGGAGATTATGAGTATTTGGCAGGGCAATATCTATTTTTAAAGTTTTTATTAAATATAAGCAACTGGATGTCTCATAGATATCTTAAGCTAAACATTATCTTTTTCATTATCTCATTATCTTTCCCACTACACTCTCTCACTTCCAACCTTCCCTATTACTATAGGGGGCACCACCATCCTCGAAGTCCAGGAGCCCTCCTGGTCTTCTGATGCTCTCTCCCCTCAATATTCAATACGGTGCCAAAACCTGTGAATTTCACCTCTGCAACATCTCTCCAATATACTCCTTTGAAACTGGCCCCGTCCTCGTTCAGGTCCTTATCACCTCACACCTGGGGGGACGGCGAAGAGAGGGTGTGCTTGCTTCAAGTCTCTCCCTGCTCCAGTCCACCCTCTAATTAACCACTAATGCAGGCCCAATCTTCTCACACCCCCTACTCAATAAACTCCATTGGCTCCCTACCATCTCCAGGATCAAATACCCAAAAAGCTCTGTTTGGCATTTAAAGCCCTTTATAATCTAGTCTCCTCCTACCTTTCCAGGCTTCTTACACTTTACTCCCCAACATGTACTCTTCCATCCAGTGACCCTGGCTTCCTGGCTGTTCCACGAACAAAACTGTCCATCTCTGGCTCTGGGCTTTCTCTCTGGCTGCCCCTCATGCCTGGAATGCTCTCCCTCTTTATCTCTGCCTGCAGACTTTTCCTGGCTTCCTCTAAGTCCCAGCTAAAACCTCATCTTCTACAAAAAGCCTTTCCCCACTCCCCTTAATTCCAGTACCTTCCCTCTGTTCATTATCTCTTATTTATGCTTTACACAGCATTTTTGTATATTTGTTTGTTTGGTTTCTCCCCCATTAGATGGTGAGCTCCTTTCGCCTCTTTTGTATCCCCAGCACCTGACACAGTGCCTGGCACGTGTTGCTGTTAGTGTTGTCTTTCAATCATATCCAACTCTTCATGGCTCCAGGGATCATAGCATGCCAATACTGCCCATGAGGTTTTCTTGGCAAAGATACTGGAGTGGTTTGCCATTTCCTTCTTCACTGGATTAAAGCAATTATTTGCCCAAGGTCACACAGGTAGTCAGTGTCTCAGACCAGATTTGAACTCAGGTCTTCCTGATCCCAGACCTAGCACTTTAGCCACTGGGCCATAAACTGCCCATGTCTGGTATGTAGCAGGTGTTAACAAATGTTTATAGATTGACTGACTGAATCTGAACTATCATCTGTATTTGTATCTGTACCTACATTATCTATATTTCCATCATCTGTATATGGTTCTCTATATCATCCACATGTGTCAATACTGTTCGTGCCACTGTGTCTTTCTGTATCTATACACATATATCTGATTCATCACAGAGCTGTGTTTAGAGCTTCCATATCTGGATCAGCTATAACTATACCTATATATTACAATGGATACTTTCAGGGCAGGGAGTAGAGGGTATTTAATTAGCACCAATCAGCCACTCTGGGGAGCTGGGAAGGGGCTCAGCTCCTCCCTCCCAAAAGCTCCAGCATTTTTACCAACTCGATATTGCTCTAGGTCAGCTGGGGTGGGAGGCTGGTTCTTCCCTCTACCTAAACGCACTTCGTGGCTGCATCTTTCCCTGTGCTGACATTGCATTGAGAACCCATCCTCCTGCCTCTGAAGAGAAAGTCCTCTGGAAATCCCAATGCCACCTGGCATGGCTCAAAGCCTTCAAGCCTGGCCCTTGAGGACAAGTTCATTTATTGGCTATGGAATGGCTTTGCTTCCTTAAGTGAATGTCACAGGTTCGGCCAGTGGGCAGGCCTTGCCGGGCTGCCATTCAGGCTTGAGCTGTGCAAAGATGGCTGCTGCACAGGCTGGGCCTCGCCTAATTAGCCAGTTGAGGGTTTGGCAGGTCGGTCAATAGGATTCGATCACAGTTCACCGAAAGTGATCACACTTCATTTCCCATCAACTGTCAAGCCAAATTGTGGGCAGCCGTAAGTGAGGAGCCATTCATTGGCCAGTCGTTCTTGGGACTGTGCCTCCCTTTCCTCTCCATTCTCTTCTCTGCCATCCATCCCAGGCTGATCAATAAAAGCTGGAGTCTGCATTTTATTGCAGACACTATCGCTGAATGTTTGCTATCATGGAGATGGAGGGGGAGGGAAGAGGATTTTCTGCTCAGAATTGACATCTCTGCAGCAGTAGAATCCCCTAACCTTGTCAGGCAGCTCCGGGGGGAAGCTGGGTTTAAATTCTACCATCCATCATGCTTCATTTACTTTCCACATCTCTTGCCATTCCAGCAGCAAAATGATAGGATTTTTCCCATCAGGATTTTTTTTAATACATTGGACCCTTTGGCTTCATGCCCATGGATGGGCCTGTGAAACTTCATACTTCAGTGACTTACAAGCAATTAGAAGGAAGTGGTGGCAGACTGAAGATCTGGCCTTATTCGAAATCTTATGAATAAAGGTCCTGGGAGAAAAGTCGATCCCCCCGAAAGAGTTTAGCTAAGTGAGCTAAGACATGAATCTTGTGGCATTCATCCCTGGCTTATAGGATCATAAGATCATATGAACTGGAAGGATCCCTAGATATCGGTGAGAACTGTGCCCCCATTCTGCAGATAGAGGAACTGAGGCCCAGAGCATTAAATGAGTTATTCGATGTTACCAGTGACTTGAGTGTCCAAATGGGGATCTGAGCACCAGTTTTCCTTCCTTTACCCCATGCTGGCAGTGAGAGCTAACCTCAGAGTCAAGCAGACCTCGGTTCAAGTCCCACCCCTGACCCACACTGGCTAAGTATTTGACCCTCTCAATAACACCCAGGCTGAGATTTGTTCTCCAACAATTGGGTGTTGAGAGTAGGCACCTTTTGGTTCGTTTGTTTTGTCTATGTATCCCCAGTATCTAGCACATAGTAGGTTCTTGTTCATCGAGGGAACACCTGAGACTCTAGCTGCTTCTAGCCCTGCCTTGCTGCAGGGTGTTTCCTTAATAGGAGTCTCTAAACTAATGGAATCACAACTCCAAAAAGAAAAAAAAAATCATTCACTCCCTAAGAGGCCCCAGGGATAATTCAGAACTGAAAACTGTCGGCATTGGTTGATGAGCATCTTCTAAAACTCATGCTGGTGCTGTATCTCTGCTCCTCTGGCCAGCTGTCAGCCTCCCGGGTGGAGCAGAGCAGAGACACATTGGCCCTGTCTGTCCGCACAAAGGACGTGCTCTCCAACCCCCCCTCCCACCCCCCACCCCCCACCCCCCTGTCTGCCTCCCAGAGGCCCTGCTGCCCACCCAGGCACTCCTTCCACCCCTTCCTGATGCCTTGTCAATCGACTTCACCAGCATCTCTCCACTCACTGGCAGCCCCTGCTTCAGGCCCCCATCACTTCCCCAGGTGGTCTTCCCTCCCCAAGTCTCTCCCCACACAGATCCATCCTCCACACAGCTGCCAAGTGACCCTCCTAAAGAGGAATCTCCAGAGACCCCCTCCCATCTCTAGGAAAAGCTGATTTCTCCTGGGTTTTGTATTCAAAGCCCCTCAGAGTCTGGCTTCAGCCAAAGCCATCTATTTGCTATTTCCTGATGCTTTGCCACCTGTGTTGGTAAGAAAAATGGGCTCCTTAGCACTTAGTTCAACAAGTGTCCTTGAAGAGTTTGGCTTTTGTTTGCTTTGATTAATTCAGTGTATTTCATTGAGTCTTACTAAGTGCTAAGCCCCAGGGCCCAAACCCCTATTAAGTGTAAAACCTTAGTGGGTGTGGATTGGCAACTAAGGTGGGGCCCAAGGTGGGGCTAACTCCAGGGAGGGCCTAGTTTACATGTCTGGGACAGCAGAGGCTCTTAGACCACATGGGTTTAAGTCCACCTCTCTGTGACGATTCTAGGTCACGTGGGTGAGTCCCATGTGTGACTCACCCCTGACACTGAAAAAGATAGAAAAACCAGGGGTTGGCCTCCTATTCCTTGGAGCTCTCACCCACAGCCGTGGTGGCATGTGTGACTCTGAGCCAGCCCTTGTTCTGAGCTCCCGGGCTGAACCTAGGTGTTGGTAACTATGAATCTGTATTGGGTCTGTCTGTTGATATTTGTAATTTGTTTGTAATTTGCTGTGAAGTTCAGTGTGCTGGCCTTCTCCCCTGAACTAAGTGACTGATATTTGTATGCTGAATTAAAGTAAGCTTGTCAACCCCTTCACCTTGCTTTCCTTAGTTAAGCAGATCAAAAGAACCTGTGCTGTTGGCAGCTTTCCGGGTGCTGGCTGTGGGTGGATCTTACACCCCCACAGAAGCTGCTAGCCAGATTGTTGAAACACCATCCCCCAAGGCCATGTCTTTGCCTAGGCTACTAGCACCCAGCCTTGGAATGCATAGCCCCATCCCCTGGGCCAAGTAGGAGACTTGTCGCCCTTGGAAATCTGCCTGGAATGGCACCTTTTCTCCCATTTCTGTTGCCTCCCCTCCCTGGCCTAGCTATGTGTGTGAATGTGTGTATATGTATAGGTATATGTATATATTTTGCATATTTATGTGTGTATGTATGTATACATATTTTACATATATGAAAGTGTATATATATGTATTTTTGCATACATTTTTTAAATTTTGTCTTTATTTGTGTGGACATTTTGTTCTCCAACAAATTGGATGCTGAGAGAAGGCACCTTTTGGGTTGTTGGTTTCTTCATCTATGTATCTCCAGTGTCTGGCACAAAGTAAGTTCTTTTTCAATGAAGGAAGGGAGGGAGGGAGGGAGAGAAGGAGGGAGGAAGGAAGGAAGGAAGGAAGGAAGGAAGGAAGGAAGGAAGGAAGGAAGGAAGGGAGGGAGAGAGAGAAGGAGGGAGGAAGGAAGGAAGGAAGGAAGGAAGGAAGGAAGGGAGGGAGAGAGGAGGGAAGGAGAGAAAGAAGGAAGGAAGGAAGGAAGGAAGGAAGGAAGGAAGGAAGGAAGGAAGGAAGGAAGGAAGGAAGGAAGGAAGGAAGGAAGGAAGGAAGGAAGGAGAAGGAAGGAAGGAAGGAAGGAAGGAAGGAAGGAAGGAAGGGAGGAAGGAAGGGAGAAAGGAAGGAAGGAAGGAAGGAAGGAAGGAAGGAAGGAAGGAAGGAAGGGAGAAAGGAAGGAAGGAAGGAAGGAAGGAAGGAAGGAAGGAAGGAAGGAAGGAAGGAAGGAAGGAAGGAAGGGAGGAAGGAAGGAAGGAAATGATCCATGTTGTTAGCACTCTTTTTCTCTTCAAATCAACATGTATAAAAGGACCATTCATTGAGCAGGGGAGGGGAAAAGGATATATTCAGAAATAAAGGTATATGAAAAAAGAGCTCAATCATTTTTAACTTAATATGCATATTCTTATGTGTTTGCGTATTGTATCCCTTCACTGAGAGAGCAGGGGCTGCTTTTCATTGAATATCTGTAATAATTCCCATTCCCAAAGCGCCTCCAGGTTTGCCAAGTCCTTTACATTCCTTATTTCTTGGGCCTAACATCTCCCTTGCACATAGTAGATGCCTGATAAATGTTTGTTGGGTTTTTTGGGGATTTGGGGTTTTTTTTGTTGTTTTTGGCAGGGCAGTTGGGGTTAGGTGACTTACCCAAGGTCACACCACTAGTTACATGTGTCAACTTTCTGAGGCCAGATTTGAACTTAGGTCCTCCTGACTCCAAGGCTCTACTCACTGCACCACCTAGCTGCCCCCTAAATGTTTGTTGGATTGGATTAGAAGAGATATGAAATTAGTGATCATTAAAAAATAGGCAATTAACTATAAAACCAACATTATTTCCATTCAGTTCTGAAACATATTCAAGATCCCAAAAGGCCTTTACATACAGAATCCCAATCATTTCAGGGCTAATGATCATTCCATCTACATTGTTGACAACCCAGACTTGATCTGGAGTAAGGGAAAGAAAGTAGAGGAAAACAGGCCCCAAGTGACCTGAAAATCAGGCATTGGGCAGACTCACCTATTTGATTTTCGTTCCTTCTTAGAAGCCCCAATTTCCCTCAAGACTCATCAACTTCCATTTTCTCAACAAAGCCTTTCCTGATTCCCAGGCTGCCAGTGCCTCAACACCAAAATGAAGCTCGATGTCTGGGGGTCTCAGTGGGCCACAAGTGCCAGATAACTCGGCAGTGTAATGTGGCAGTCAGAAATGTTAATGCTACTTTGGGCTGCGTTAAGAGGGGCTGAGCTAACAGGCATCACTCTAAGTGAGCACTTGAAAAGGCCTGAGTCTAAAAGGGCCAGGGTCTCCCGTTGCATCCTGGGTCATCTCTAGTCGTCCTGGTGAATATCAGGCCGCTGGACCCAGATGGCTCTGGAGGAGAAAGAGAGGCTGGCGACCTTGCACTGCCCTCCCTCACTCACATCAAAGTCAACTGCAAGTCATCATTACCCCGATGCCATGGTCCTCTCCAAAACCAAAGGACAAACACAACAAGGGAGGTGATGGACCCCCTGTCCTCTGACCTCTCACCAGGGAATGGTGACCATTTCTGAACACCACAGCTGAAGGACGTTGGTCAATTGCAAAGGCTTTGAGACCATGTCACTTGAGGGTCAGCTAAAGGAACTCAAAGTAGCCAGAAGACTCTCAGATGCAGCAGCTGTCTTCGTTTATTGGAAGGGCCATCCTATGGAGGAGAGCTTGAGAGCAGAACCAGAATGGATGGGTAGAAGCTGCAGAGAGCCCAGTGTAGGCTGGATGTTAACAAGGAAAGTAAAGTGGCTGGGGTCCCCTCTTTAAGGATGGAAAGAGGCTTACCTTTCTGTTCTTTGCTGCCATTGTCAGCCTTTCTCAATTACTCAGAGTTTGCAGCAGGGATCTTCTCATCTACCTTTGTCATCCTACTTATTAGACTGCATCTGTTCATACAGATCTTCCCATGGTTCTCTGAATTCCATTTCTTACAGCACCACCACATTCCAGTCCGTTCATATGCGTTTGTTCAGACATTTTCCAGTTTATGAGAACCCACTTGGTTTCTCTGCTAATACAAAAAGTGCTACTATGAATATTTTGGCATATAGTGGACAGTTATTTGACCTCATTCAATCCCCTCTGCCTCTATCATGCCTTTCCTTCTGAGACAGAGATGAAGGGGGAGAGAGTCTGGGTCATCTACTGTAAGTATACATGGGTCAGAGAAAGAGAAGCTTGGGGTGCTCCCCGTGGGACCCACTCACTGACACTTCCTTTGCTTTGCCAGACACCACATGCTGGGTGCTACCAGAGTGGTGAGGGGAGGGGGAGATGCGTCAAGCCTTCCTATAGGAAGGAGGGTTTGAGCAGACCCTTGAAAAGCAGCTGAGGAGAGGAGGGCATTCCAGGCATGGGAGTTGACAGCTGCAAAGGGACAGTTAATGGATGACAGAAGGGTAGGCTGGAACTAGGGAGGGCAAGGATTGAGAAGCCCAAATCAGGAGGTCAGAAGTTGTGCCAGCAATGGAGAAGGAAGGCAGGGGTCACATCCTTTCCAGTCTTCTCTTCTTCAAGCTTCAAATCCTTCCCCAGAAGCAAGATCCCTGGGAAGGGCCCTGGGGATAATAGAGACAAAAAACAGAAGCCTTGCCCTCAGGGAGCTCCCATTCTACTGGGGAAGTGTAAGCCAATGGGGAAGGGAGCAGGGCATTAAAAGAAGCCAAGGATTCTAAGATATGGTGGTGAGGGGGGCCAAGTTCCAGATAGAGAGACAGCCTGCCCAAAGTGGGGGAGGCAAGAGATCAAGGGCAGCCAGTAAGTCAGCGTGGCTGGACCGAGGCCGTACACAAAGGAAAGAATGACAGGAATAAGTTCAGAAAGCCGAGCTGAATTCAGTGGGAAGGCCTTCACGTGCCAAGCTAAGAAATAGGGAGACACTGAAAGTGTCTTAAGCAGGAGAGTAAGAGTGGTCAAACTTTTGAAGCAGCTGGGGGTGCCACAGTACCTAGTCAGGAAGACCTGAGTTCAAATGCCACCTCAGACACCAGCCTATTTGCAAGGTACTTAGCCTCCATCTGCCTCAGTTTCCTACACTGTAAGGTGGGGATAATAATAGCACCTCCCTTGTAGGGTTGTTGTGAGGATCAAACGAGATAATGTTTGTGAAGTTCTTAGTACAGTGCCTAGTACACAGGTGGTACTTAATAAATGCTCATCCCCTTCCACTTCCAGATGGGCTTTAAGAAAATTCTATTGGTGGCTGCGTGGAGGATGGGAGAGGGGACAGCCAGTCCTACATCCTTCTAACCCAGTCCTTTTGTCCTTGTATACTTGGCTACCTGTCAACATTTTATAGAAACAGTGACTTCTGTATTTATTAGGAATGCCCAAGATAGACTTTGGAAAGGGATTCCATACAGCCAACTGACTCCATAAATAGTCTTTCTACTATGGAAGTGGGGGAGGGGATCATTTCTGCATATCCCCCACCCCAGAATAGTGGGGGGGTGGGCTACAAAGTACCCAGCGGGTGTTATCACTGCTTTCCAGGAGGAAACACTCTCAAAGGTCATGGTGAGTTGGGGGTGGAAAGGACAGGAGATGCCAGCTAGCACACCTCCTGGCTCAGGGCACTATCAAAGTAATGTGGCAGTCTCCCTGCCTGCCTTTTTTACATGTCAGTCTTTTGGCACAAACATGCCCCATGATGCATTTGAAATAACGGGGTCTATTTACAGGTGTGAGTAACGTATAGCTGGAATGACACTGAAAACTGTGTCGCTGTTTTAAATTACATATTTGTTTTCAAATTGTTTCATGTTAAAAAAAAAGAACACCTGATTTGCAAACGTTTCCAACACCCTTGACGCAAGGCAAGTGTGTATGAGACAAAAACTGAGTCAACAACCTGCTAGTTGATTTTTAAGCGAGAAGAAATGGTGCTCCCACCTTGGCAGTGGGAAACAAGGTGGAACAGAAGACACATTTGGAGTTTGGAATGGTCCATAGCCATTAATAAATCAGGGTGAGTTACAGCTACTTACAAACTCAGCCAGTAAAATGGAAGCTCCCTGAGGGCAGGAACGATTTCTTTTCTGCCTCTGTAGTTTGCAAACCTACCACAGGGATGCGCACATAGCGGCTGCTTACTCGCTGTTCCCTTCCACCAACCAACAGTCATTGCTAAGAGCAAGGCATTTTGCTAGGCTTGGATACAAAGTCAAAACTGAAAGTCCCTGACCTCAGGGAGTATACACTCTCTTGAGAGAAACAACATGTACATGGATAAGTGGATACAAAATACGTACATAATCCATAGGGGGTCATTTCCACGGGAGTCCAGGAAGAGCCCTAGCTTCTGGGAGGATCAGAAAAGGACTTGTGTGGGAGGTGGCCTTTGAGAGACAAAAATGATAAGATTCCTGTCCTTGAGGACGTTAGAATCTGTTCAGATTAAATCTCTCCTGGGCTGTGCTCTAGGCCTGTGGTTATGGATTTATCAATGAATCTCTCCAAGCCTCATCGGTCCCGTCTGCAAAATGGGCATAATTAGCTGCAATGCTTACCTTACAGCAAAGTCGTGAGGCCGTTTGAGTGTATGTATGAGGCTTTGCAACAAGGCCATAGAAATGTCGGCTTCTTTTTCTAGGATAGAGTCCAAGCCAGAGCTGCACAAGTGCTGGGAGGAGGCTCAGAACTAAAGCGCTCCCTGGGAGCCACAGTCCGCACCTTCCCAGTCCCGCCCTCCCCTAGAGGTGATCTTCCCCACTTGCTCTCCTTGATGTCTTTACCTCTTAGAGGACAAGCTCCCTAAGGGCAAGAACTGGCTGGCCAGCTTGTTTGGGGTCCCAGTGCTTATGGGAGTGCCTGGCACATAGTGAGGCTTTCACTTGTTTTCACTCATTCATTATTCTTTCATGTAGCTACATCACTACCCAGAATTTCTTGGGGGGGAAGTGTCCCTTAGACTTGCCAACTTGTAAAACAACAACCACCAAGCTGCCATCTCTGGATAAGGAAGGACAAATCCACCTGGATGTTCTGAAATAAAAATGATTCTGGGCAGGCAGCAAAGGACGTGCTTCCTGGGCCCAACCCCATGAGGGCACAAGCTCCCTTTCTTCCGGTGTTCTCTGTGAAAAACAAAGGACCAGCTACCCTTCCCAGGTGAGAAATGCTATGAAAATAACAGACATCTGGAGGAGAGGAACCCCCTCTGGCCCCCAGGACCCGCTCTGTCAGGCTTGCCCCAGAGCCCTGCCTGTCTCTGCAGAAAAGCAGCCCTGCTGGTCTCCACAGAGGGACCCCAGCCCACTTCAGCACCCAGAGGGGCAACAAGGGTTGACTCTGGCCCCACTCTCTGAGGGCCAGCTCTGCTGCACTTCCAAAGTCCCTTGAGGGAATGAGGTCAGAGGAAGCCTCTTCTCTACCAGTGACTCAAGCTCCCACTGATTGGGCTTTCCTCTAATTTTAGAGGCCAGTGATTGACACACATACACACACACATTCTGTTCCATTCAACCAATTACTATCTGATTATCTTTTAAAGAGGAATATTTACTTCAATCATATAATAAAACCTAACTACAAACAATCCCCCAGTACCTCAGGGGCATTATCCCCTCCCCTACACCATCTCTACCTCTAGGGAGGGGAGGGAGCTCAGGCTCACAGCCTCTGACCCTAAATGTGCCTTGACCCTTTCATATTAAAAACTGCAGAGCAGATACCAATGTCCATTGGTAAAGGGAGTTCCTAGTCTCTTACAAGGCTCAGATCAAGCTGCCTTCTACAGAAAGCCCACCCCTGTAACTGCCTGTCCCTCTGCCCCTCCCCAGTACCTTGGATCTGCATTGTGTACACCTACCCAGACTGCCTCACTCCCAGCAGCTGCATGAGCCAGGAGAAACCACATGGCCTCTGCCTCAGTGTTTTTAACTATAAAATGGGAGAAATGGTAGCACCTACCTCCCAAGATTGTTAGGAAGATCAGACAAGATAATCTCTGTAAAGGACTTAGCACTGTACCTGGCACATAGTAGGTACTCCATAAATCCTATATCCTTCCCTTTCTCTCCCTAAACTCCTTGTGAACAAGGACTGTCTCATCTTCATCTTTGTATCCCCAGTGCCTAGAACAGAGCCTGACATGTAATAGGTGCTTAATATGTGCTGGTTGATTGATTGATTGATGTCCAATAAAATCACTTCTTATGGTCCAAAGAAACCACAAAATTTACACTTACTTACCTGTGTAGCCATTATTTCTGGCCAATAGGATGCAAGCTCCTTGAGGACCAAGACTGTGTGTTTCTGTCTTTGTCTCTTTGGTGCCTCAGAAGGGGCCAGCACATAGTAAGTACTCAATACGTCTGTGGGCTCTCTCCCAGTCACACTGGATGGTTGCTGACCTGGTGCAAGTTCCCTCTCTCTGTAGTCCCAACTTTGTGGACCAAAAGTGCTTAAACATTTAAATTTTGATGTAACTTACAACTGTATGAAATGGTCTTTAGCTCCCTCACCCCCCAGTCTCTACTACCAGGGGCAATGATGATGAAGATGATGATGATGGTGGTGATGATGATGATGATGGTGATGATGGTGATGCTGGTGATTGTGATTATGGTGATGGTGGTGGTGATGGTGGTGGTGGTGGTGATGGTGATGGTGGTGATGGTGATGGTGATGGTGATGATGGTGATGCTGGTGGTGGTGGTGATGGTGATGGTGATGGTGATGGTGATCATGAAGGTGATGCTGATGATGGTGATGATGACAGTGGTGGTGGTGGTGGTGGTGGTGATGGTGATGATGATGATGATGGTGATGATGGTGATTGTGATTATGGTGGTGGTGGTGGTGGTGGTGATGATGGTGATGATGATGATGATGATGGTGATGATGATGGTGATGATGGTGATTGTGATTATGGTGGTGGTGGTGGTGGTGATGGTGGTGGTGGTGGTGATGACAGTGGTGGTGGTGGTGGTGGTGGTGGTGATGATGGTGGTGGTGGTGATGATGACAGTGGTGGTGGTGGTGGTGGTGATGATGGTGGTAATGATGATGATGGTGACGCTGGTGATTGTGATTATGGTGATGGTGGTGGTGATGATGATGGTGGTGGTGATGGATGGTGGTGGTGATGATGATGATGATGCTGGTGATTGTGATTACGGTGATGGTGGTGGTGATGGTGGTGATTGTGATTATGGTGATGGTGGTGGTGGTGGTGATGATGATGGTGATGATAATGATGATGGTGATGATGACAGTGGTGGTAGTGGTGGTGGTGGTGATGGTGATGATGATGATGATGATGATGATGGTGATGATGGTGATTGTGATTATGGTGGTGGTGGTGGTGGTGGTGATGATGATGGTGATGATAATGATGATGGTGATGATGACAGTGGTGGTGGTGGTGGTGGTGGTGATGGTGATGATGATGATGATGGTGATGATGGTGATTGTGATTATGGTGGTGGTGGTGGTGGTGGTGATGATGGTGATGGTGATGATGATGATGGTGATGATGGTGATGGTGGTGATTGTGATTATGGTGATGGTGGTGGTGATGATGATGATGATGGTGATGATGGTGATGATGACAGTGGTGGTGGTGGTGGTGATGGTGGTGATTGTGATTATGGTGATGGTGGTGGTGGTGATGATGATGATGATGGTGATGATGGTGATTGTGATTATGGTGGTGGTGATGGTGGTGATGGTGATGGTGATGGTGATCATGAAGCTGATGCTGATGATGGTGATGATGACAGTGGTGGTGGTGATGATGATGATGATGGTGGCGAACATTTATGTGAGGACTACTATGTGCCAGACACTGTGCTAAGAGCTTTAGAATGATCTTCTAGACAGCCTGGGAGATAGGTGCTATCATTATTCCCATCTTACAGATGAGGAAAAGGAGGCAGACAAAAGTAAAATGACTTGTCCTGGGTTATGAAGCTGGTAAGCATCTGAAGTAAGATTTGAACTCTGGTCTTCCTGTCTTCAGGCCTAATACTCTATCCATTGAATCAAAACTTCTAGCCAAAATTTGACTAATTATTGAAGGCCAGCTACAAACAGGACATACTGTGAGATCTGGGGCTTACGAGAGGGAATAAAAGCACGTTAAGGTCGAAAGGAACACTACGTGGAGAGTGCTATAGAAGTCTCCAAAGTGCTATGTAAGTGCCGCTTCTTAAGCTACCATCATCATCACTGCTATTCTTATTATTGACATTCTCACTGACCTTAAAAAGCTGATAGACAAATGAATGAAGAAACATTTCAGGGCTTACCCATTGCCAGCTGCTATAATAAGTCATGTCAAGGAGCATTTATTAAGTACCTACAGTGGCCAGCACAGTGCTAAGGGCAGGATACTGAGAAGTGATGGGAATACAAAGACCAAAGGAAAGACAGTCCTGCCCTCAAGAGGATTACCTTCTAAAGGAGGAAACAGGGGAGTTGTGACCAGAAAGGGCATTTCAGTCTAGGCCGTTACAGGCTGGTAAGTCAGAGGATGGAGCCTTTGCAGGAGCATTGACAGAAGTAGAAAGGAGGTGGAGGCAGGACTGACCAAGGTTCAGGGCAGCCAAGGAGGAGCCAACCACGGAGAGAAGATGAAGGGAGATGAGCTGTGGGCACCAATGGTGGATCATAAGAAGGAGGACATGGGAGGGTGCATGGGAGGCACAGAGAGGCACTAGAGTCCCTTCAACCCACAGGGTTTGGGGGGAAAGAAGCCTTCCCAGAGCAGGTGGCATATGAATTTAACTTGGAGAACAGAGGAGGATTTCCATGGTGAAAATGGCAAGAGTATTAGTCGCCATTATACGTTTGCCATGTTAGCTGGTGCTGTGGGTGGTGGTGGGGGCAGAGACAATATATCCACAAATGTCTGCCATGAAAAAATAAAAGATTTCTATAGAATATGATGAAAGAAAACGGCAAGGAAGTGATTTGAGGAGTGATGAGGACCATGAGCAAAGTCTAGGAAGGAGGAAAATACAGGAAGTGCTCAAGTATTAGGAAGGAAACAGATGAGACCGGCCCAAAGGGAAAAAAGCAAGAAGACAGGTTGGAGCCAGCTTAATCTGACCTTGAACAGAAGCATGACCTATGAGGGTGATCCTTGTAAGCAACAGAGTAGTGAACATGCTGAGCCTGGAAACAAGAAGATCTGAGTTCAAATCCAGCCTCAGACACTTACTAGTTATGTGACCATAAGAAAGTCACTTCACTTCTACCTCAGTTACCTCATATGCAAAATGGGGATAATAACAGGACCTACCTTCCAGGGCTGTGTGAAGATAGACTAAAATAACATCTGTATAAAGTACTTTTCAAACTCTAAAATTTAATATAAATGCTTTTTTGTTCAATCATGTCTGACTCTGCATGATTTCATTTAGAATTTTCTTGGCAAAGATATTGGAGTGATTTGCTATGTCCTTCTCCACCTCATTTTACAGACAAGGAAACTGATGCAAACAAGGTTAAATGACTTGCCCAGGGTCACAGAGCTACTCAGTGTCTGAGATCAAATTTGAACTTGAGTCTTCCTGACCCCAAGCCCAAGATCTATCCACTGGACCACCAGCTGACAGTTGAATGAAAGTCACATTCTCTCTGATTTCTTCCCTGTAATTTCCACTCACTAATGCTCTCTGGGACCAAGCTGAATAAGTATGATTTCTGTTCCTTCACTAGACTATAAGCTCCTTGAAATAGGGGCTGGGGCCAAACCTCAGCACTGATCCTTATTACCAGTAGTGTGACTTTGGGAAAGTCACTTCAACCCTCTGGGCCTCAGTTTCTCCATCTGTAAAATGAGGGGGTTGGCCAAGATGACCACTAAGGGCCCTTCCAGTACAATCTCTATAAGTCTATGAAGTAGAAACAAATGTGAGAAGGATCTCTTCTCATTTAGCTAGCCACGCAGGGTCTCCTGGCAAGGATCTCATATCATTGATTTCATTATCTCAGGAGTCCTTCATCTCATTGGTGTGGATACTCCCTATGGTGCTTCAGATCAAAATCCATTCTTCCTCCCCTTCATCCTTTGCTCCTCCCATCAGTTCTCCAAGGAGCATCGGCCAATCACCAGAGTCCTTTCTCTGGGGCATTTGGTATTTTGTGGGCATCTATGCAGCTCCTCAGATCTGGAGCTGGGAAGGATACTAAAGGTCATTGCTTTATCAAAGATCCCTAGATCTACACCTGGAAGGAACCGTCAGCATGATCTAGTCCCCCTCAGAGCTGGACAAGAGTCACCCCTATAACATAATGGCAAGTGGCCATCCAGCCTCCAGACTGCTCTCGCTATTAGGAGCTTTGTTTACTCCCTTTTGAATCATCTGTTTCCCAAAAAAATGCCATGTATGTCACTCAGAGCAACATGGATTTAGAGCTGGGAAAGACCTTTGAGGTTGTCCAGTCATATGCTCTCATTTTAAAATGAGTAAACTGAGGCCTGGGGGTGAAGTGGTTTGCCTCAGGTCACACATGTAGGATCAGTGAGTGAGGATGTCTTAAGCTAGGTCCTCTGACCCCAAGGCCAACAATGGCAGCATTCCTATTATACTAATCTCTCTCTCTCTCTCTCTCTCTCTCTCTCTCTCTCTCTCTCTCTCTCTCTCTCTCTTTCTATCTCTCTCTCTCTCTCTCTCCTCCTCCTTCTCCTCTCCCTTTCTTCCTCTCTCCTTCCCTCTTTCTGTATCTATCTCTCCTCTTCTCCTCCCCTTCTCACCCTTCTCCCCAACTCTCTCCAGATGACCAGATTTCTCTCTTTAAGTAGCACTGGTAGAAGCACTCTGGTCCAACTCTTACATAAACAAGAATCCCCATGAGCTGCAGCACATGCACCCACAGAGCCACCAGGAAGAGAGAATAGCCCTATTCACTTTACTTATTCCAGTCCACATTTCCCTGGCTTTACCTTTCTGCCCCTTCCTTTACTGATCTGCTCCACATTTTGGGCTCCAACATTTTATCAACTGTTTGACTTCAGGCAAAACCAGTTAGCGTCAGTCCTGTCTGTAGAATGAGGACAGTGGACTAGATGAACTTCCGGGTCCCTTCTAGACATGAATCTGGGATCCTATGACACCATTAGAGTGCAGGCTTCTTCAGGGCAGTGACTGTCTTTTGCCTTTCTTTGTACCCCAGTGCTTGGCACAAAGATGGCACTTAATCAATGCTGGTTGATCAATGGTTGACTGGCTCCAACATTCTGCAGTCTATTCACATCTTAGAAAGAAAGAAAGAAAGAGAGAGAGAGAGAGAGAGAGAGAGAGAGAGAAGGAAGGAAGGAAGGAAGGAAGGAAGGAAGGAAGGAAGGAAGGAAGGAAGGAAGGAAGGAAGAAAGAAAGAGAGAAAGAAAGAAAGAAAGAAAGAAAGAAAGAAAGAAAGAAAGAAAGAAAGAAAGAAAGAGAAAGAATCCAGTTCTACGTGGTCACATGTCAGCCTCTAACTTCTTTGGAAATGATACCTCTGAAAAAACACGGTCTCTGAAGTCAGTGGCACTGGGTTCCAATCCTACTTCCGACACTTTACCTGTGTGACCCTGGTAAGTCTCTTGACTTTCACAGGCTTCCCTTTTCTTATCTGTAAAAGGACGAGGTTGAGTGAGTTCACCCCTGCTCTCTCCCAGGTCTCCATCGATGAGCGTACAATCCTAAATTAATTCCCAAAGCGAGCTGTCTGCCACATCTTCCCAGCTTCCTTAGGCGAAGCAACGAGACGTCCCCACGCCGCGGCACTGTGGTGGGAGCGACTATAATGCTTCTGCCCAAATGTTCCAAATGCAGCCAAGACTAGAGTGGTTTGAGCAAAAGGCCACGTCGTCGCACCCCAGCCCCTTTAATGCGAACAGGCACTAAGTACGCTTTAGAGCCTAGTGCCGCCCCGGAAGCTCTGTGGGTCATCAGTAGCAGGCGATGCGGTTCTGCCTGGCTTTCCCAGATCGGTCGCTCACTGGGGGCGTCTTTTCTCTCCTCTGATTGCATCGTCTTCTTAGCCCATTACTCTAGTTGATAGCTCCGAGTTATCATTGTAGCCTATCGCCCTCGGCAATAAGCCCATGATTGATACTAATCTTCCTCCCGGGACACATTTTCTCAGATGCACAGTGGAAACTACTCTCTAAATCTTAGCTTTGGCCCCGCTGACAATTTACAAGGTGGCACCTTATATTCATTCCAGGTGGCTTCAGGGAAAGCTTGAGAGCCATGTAATCAGATCTCCTAATAAGGCGTGGAAATGTGTTTCCTATAGAATAGCTGTCCAGCCTTTCCATGCGCAGCATTCAGGGAGTTTGCATCTTATCTGGCCAATAAAGTGTGTTTTAAAAATAGGCGTCCTTTGGGAGGAGGCCAGTTTCTAGAAGACAAACATGCATATTTCCTCTTTATGGAAGAGAGAAAGACATTAATTATTCTAAGGAATGCTTCCATTTTCCAGTTTCCTTACGCTTTTGCAATGATGGTGGTGGGGGTGCTAAAGATTCCAGCTTTAACTGTCTATAAAAATGGACTTAGTTGCTGGTGCTCCAAATCTGAGAGCCTTGTCCTATGACCAAGGAAGAGACTTGCTACTGGAGAAACTGAATGATAGTCTTGGCATTCTCAAGACAAATAAAATCAGAAGACCTTCTCTCAAAGGTAGGCTAGCTAAGAGATATTCCTGGAAGCCACAAACAAGGGAATTGGCAGAAATTTATTTTATTTTGTATCTAAAGGCAACAAGAAACACCATTTAGTGGAATGGTCATCTTGTATGATAGTGCCTATGATAACTATTTTTTTTCTTTTAAAACCATCATAAAAATAATTATATCTTATGCACCATCATATGTTGAAGAAGATGAAGTAGAGAAATTCTACAAGGAACTAGATGAGAGTCTGCACATTTAATCCCCATATACTATGATGTTCAATGATATCAATGCATGAGAATATGTGGGAATGGTGAAAATTAGGTTGGAAAATGTGAATCAGAAAAAAGGGAACAAAAGAAGTCAAAGATTTGTACTCTCATCCTTCTGAATCCTGAATACTCTAGAGGCACTGGGCATGTTGAGCAATAAATAACATCCAAATAATGAGACTGATTACCAATCAATGACACAAAATCCCACATTACTGATGTGGGAGTCATTCCGCAATCAGTGGTTGTCTACAGTCAGACTAGTAACTTGCTAGAGCAAGAGCAAAATAAGTACAAAAATAGAAGAAAGAATAAAATTGAGGGGAAAAATATAGTGTACAATTACAACTCCAACCTGACCTAATTAAACAAGTTATTGATGATGAGAAAATGGGATGTGGACAGAAGAGATGACATAGACATTGATTGCAATAATTTCCCACATAAACTCAGCCTATGTGAATTCAATTGCCATAATGAGGATATCAAATGAGCCTGAATAGCTCCTTAATCAGTCAATACTTGACTAATTTGCCAAGCAGAAAGATATGACAGCAAGAAAAACACCCATCTATAATATAACTACCTTTTAAAACCCTCTGGTAAAAGATGCAGGACATTATGAGCAGAATCATCAAGTAAGAAAGGCAAAGGAAGATAAAACCAGTTTAAAGAGAGTTTGGCAAGAGATTCAAATAAGTAAAATCATCATAAACATTTAAGGACGTAGCTGGAAGGATGACAACGAAAGATGAGGGAAAAGATCTGCAAATATCTTTTATAACTTTTCACCAACTCAGAAGATAAAGCCACCTGGGACTCTAATATCACAGTTCTGAATTTACCTCTGCAGGAGGCAGCAGCAGCACCAATGGAACAGTCAGGAAAAGCTGCACGATGCAGGTCATAGCATACGCAGAGGGGAATGGCATGTAAGAAGCTTAGAAAAGGGGCCAGGTTAGAAGAGGGCCAAACCAAGGGCTTTGTCTTTCATTTTAAACATAATATGGGATGACTGGAGTTGTTGAATAGGTTAGACTCACTCTAGCAAAATTGTTTTGGTGGCTGGTGAATTAGAGTGGGGGAAAACTTGAGGCAGGCAGATTCACCAGTGGCTGTTGCAATATTGAGGTCATAAGAGCCTACATCAGGGCAGAAGAAGTGTCAGGAGAGAAGGAGGCATTTTCAAGACATGCTGCCACAGAAGTTACAGGCCTTGGCACCATACTGGACACAGTAGGTAAGAGAGTGAGAAGTCAGAGTGATGCCTAGGCTGGGAGCTTGGGGACTGGGAAGGGGCAGGTGCCCTTGACAGTAGAAGGTAGGAGAAGGGAGGGTTTGGGGGAAAGATCATGAGTTCTGTTTTGGACATGATGAGTACAAGATGTCTACTGGGCATCCAGTTTGAGATGTCCAATAGGCAATTGCAGATGCAAAAACCAGGGGTCAGCAGGAGAGGTTAGAAAGGGACAAATCATCTGCAGAGAAATGATCATTGAATCCATTTAAGAGAATGAAATCATCAAATGAAATTATGTAGATGGAGAAGAAAAGAGGGCCCAGGATGGAGCTTCAGCTGCTGCTCCAGTACTGGGCAAGAGCTGGATGACAAACCAGCAAAGGAGAATGGGAAGGAGCAGCCAGAGAGGCATAGAGAGAAGCAGGAAAGAGCAGTGCCATGACACCCCCAGGAGAAGGGAGCAGCAATAAGAGGAAGGCCAGAGAGGCCAAAAAGGACAAGAGAGGGCTGATCTTAAAGGGTCTCTTGGGGTAAGGCTTCCCCCATATGTAGATCAAATTTTTGCAAAATTTCTGGAAACATGTAGTAATAAAGAGGACCTTTCTTGACGACTCTGTGATCACAAGCATCAGCTGAGTATGAAGCGGGGAAACTAGCCTCCACACATCAGTGGGTCAACAAGCATTTATTAGACTCTAAGTTGAAGGAGGATCCCCTGTGGATAGTGAGGGTCTCTTGATGCTCCTGTTTGCAGATGATGTCACACTGAGGCAATAGGCCCTAGAAGTCCAGAAGCTATTCCCTCCAAAAAGGTGGGCTTGTACATTCACATGGGGTAGGGGAATATGTATACATATATATATAATATATATTATATATATATATATATAGAGAGAGAGAGAGAGAGAGAGAGAGTGAGAGAGAGAGAGAGAGGGAGGGAGAGAGAGAGAGAGAGGTGTATGTAGGTATGTGTGCATGCATGTGTGTGTATGCACACACACATAGACTGGCATATAGGCTAGGGGACTCTGGGCAACTCACCTAACTCATGACTTAGAGGCTAAAGGTTACCATCCATAACACTCCGATGTGTAGCCTGGACCAAGTTAAAACGTAATTGGAAAATATTTAACAAAATAAAAATACAATAAGACAGAGAGAACATGGCATTTTAAAACCAGTCAATATGTGGCCCCCAGAGACTTCATGCAGGACAAGTGGGACCTGTTTCTACTTGAGTCTGAGGCCATTGCTCGAATTGTTCTCGTTTAGTTGTTTCAGTTGTATCCCACTCTCCATGGCCCCATTTGGGGTTTTCTTGCAAAGGTACTGGGAGTGGTTGGCCATTTCATTCTCCAGCTCATTTTACAGATGAGGAAACTGAGGCAGACAGGATGAAGTGATTTGCCCATAGCCACACAGCTAGTGAGTGTCTGAGGCCAGATTTGAACTCAGAACCTGACTCCCAGGTCGAGGATCTATTCATTGTGCTGCCCTAGGCAAATCTGTAAACTATGACTTAGAGAGAAGTTACAATTTGTTGTGATTAGAGAAGGCATCCTCACCTGGTAGCTCTCTAGGCCAGTGAAATCCCACGTCTAGCTCATGTCCGTGTGTGTGTGTGTGCGCGAATGTGGAAATACAGGGATATAAAAGAATAGGTCCAGAGACATATATATATATGTATATATGTACGTATGTATCTATGTATCTATAGCTAGGTTTCTCTATTTACACACATACGTCATTGACAGACACTCCAGGAGGACATCCACATGGGCTCAGAATCCCTGGGGAGAGTAGGTGCAAAGCTTGGCAAAGTTGTTCCATAGCTTTGGACCCACTGAGTTCCTATCCAGATGTGTTCTGACTGCCAGAGGTTTCATTTCCAAGCCCTGGCTCTTCAAGGTGGCTCCCAAGGGTCCCTTGAGTCTCTTACTGCTCAAGTTTCGAAGCCAGGCTCTAGAATACCACATGGCCAAAGTGCCCTCCAGTCCTTTGGAAACTCACAAAGACACAGGGGCTCTGCTCTATTCAACCAGAGGAAGGAAAGAAAATAAGCATCTACCTAGCACCTACTGCATGCTGAGCTCTGTGCTAGGCTTTATAGGGATCTCATTTGATCTCACAACAACCCTGGGAGACAGGTACAATTATTGTCCCCTCAGAAAACTGAGGCAAACAGGGGGGAAGTGACTTGCCCATGGTCACCCACCTAGGAAATATCTGAGGCTGGATTTGAACTCAGATCTTCCTAACTCCAAGCCCAGCACTCTGTGCTCTGAAAGCCCTCTAGATGCCTAAACCTACAAAAGAAGAAATGCTGATGCCAACAGACTGAAGGCTGTTGGCGGGGGTGGAGGGGGAGGTATGACCTCCAAGAGGAGAAGACCCTAATCCTCCCCCCTCACAGCAAGACTCTTACCTGGGCACCGTGAGCAAAGTCCCCAGGCCTCCCCAAAGTGCTGGGCCAGAGTCTAGTTTGTAAGCACTAATATTCTATCAGTGTTTTCCTATGTCCATGAGCCACGGAACAGTTTAGTCTTTGATGAATTAACAATGAGCATCCCTTGGTGCAATGGAGTCCCCTGCTGCATGTAAGGAGGAACACAGAGCAAATGAGGGACCACCAAGAAGTGAAGAAAGGATGCTATCCATGCAATATCTGGTCCCAAAGAAAGGGGAGCCAGCCACATGATGAGAGTGAAGAATAACCAGCCTCATTGGTTCCATGAGCACCCTTCATACATCAAAAGAAAGTGAGGCAGGCCCCCAGGAGATTGGGGAAATGGGGACAAGTTACAGAAGAAGGGATGGCATCAAGGAGCTCCTGTCTATGTCACTGAATGGAATGTCCAGGTGTTCTAAGCCTCCCCATAAGAGATAGGGGACAGCTGTTCCACATCAAGAGAAGGTGTCTACATACCGGAAGTTCACTCTACAGATGAAATCATGAGGCTGGAAAAGAAACAAAGTGAAGGCTCTGTCTTCCTATCCATTCTGGTGGGCAGGAAGGGAAGAGTTGATGTTGCAGAAAGAATTTTGTAAAAGCGGTTTGCTTCTGGAGCTCTTTTCCTGAGCAAATTCACCACTCATAAGCTTCCTGTGGGGCCTCACTGTTCCTTTTGGCTTGACATATGCATGTAAGTGATGTGAATTTTTAAGATACAAGAAAGCAATGCTCAGGCTCCAATGCCTTAATTCACAGACCAACTCCTTGGGATCCCGTGAAACCCATCTACCCATTCATTCACATCCTTAAGCCCATACGATAGTACTGCAGGCTGGCCAGAAGGACTTTGCCTTTGACCTTACAGTCCTAAGCCAGGTCAGAACACCCAAGGTTCAAGCCAACAATTCATTTCACTCAAGTATAGTCCAAAGCACATCTCTATAGCTAATTAAAAATTGTCCTGAGATAAAGTAAAAGCAAGACTCCCAATAGTCTGCACTGAAGTTTCCTGCAGGTCCCAGGAGCTCCTCGGAAAAGTCCCAAAATTGGCTTTGATGCTCTCCTTGTCTAGATCAATCCACCTGGGGGCCAGGGGAACCATTCCCCCCCAAGGCTGCACCACCACTTCCTTGCTCATGATCCTCATTGTTGGGAGGATTAACTCATACAGTCCATGCCCCTCATGGAACAATAATTCCTAAACAGAGCAGAGCCCCAATTGGTCATTTGCTCACCTATTAAAAATGGTAGAAAATGGTCAGGAAACTTGTCTGGGGCATAAAGTTTACACTGAAATTTTGAATTTTTTTGGTGGAGGCAAGGAGAGGGAGTAGCAAGGGGTTGCTTTGTTCCCTAGTATCTAGGTTAAGGGCTCACCTGGAGGGGTGGGGGGAGGAGATCACTGACTGGCCGTCTGGCCCCTTGCTGTTTTAACTAATTAGTCATGCTAACCAGGTGATCATTTCTATAAGTTTCTATGATGCTGTGATCCTGAAGTACTGACTGCAAGTGCTATCGCTGCCCTTTAAATTTCGGCAGCCTGGAGCAGAGGACCAAATTTCCTGCCCTAGTTCTGGCTCAGGACACTGTAGGACCATACATTTTGGGATAGAAAGAAGCTTAGAGGTCACCAAGTTTGCCATTCCTCCTCATTTTGCAGATAAGAAAACCTGAGACACAGATCAGTTAAATGATTTGATCAAAAATAAAGATGATAAGATAACTTTGTCAGACTTAAAGCATCATGTACATATGAGCAGGAGACATTATCCTGAATATCCCACACCATAATACTCTGTAAGAACTCCTGAATTGAGCAAAGAGAAGGGCAGGAAGGCTGTTAGTGACCAGGAGAATCAAAGAAGGCACATATGCACGTTCTTTGTCAGGGTAGCTTTCTCTATGAAATGTTGGTTCCTGGTTGTAGAGCTGAGCTCAGACAGAAGCAACGTCAGAGCACGGTCTCCTAATTAACTCATAAAAAACTCAGTGGAGTTGAAGAGTCTTCTGCCTCCATAACATCTGCATGGTTATGGAAGCACTGGGACAAGAAGACATAAAAATGTGGCTTGTTTTATCTTTTATCTTCAAAAACAGGCACGCTTTTATCTTGAAAACCAGACATGTGAAAACTGGTTTGGAATTGCTAAGTCTCACCCAGAGAAGCTTGTTCACACGCTTGTTATTCGAACCCTCCTTAGGATCAGCACCGTTAAGTGAGGCAATATCTCATAACCCCTTCTGTTGTTCTTCTGTAACATCTGTTTCTCTCTGGGTGAACATTTTTGTGCAAATTGGAGTTTTCCACTACACGAGACTTCTGGGTAACAAAGTTCCCTTTACATCTCCAAGTGCAGGAGAAAACTGTGAGTTCGCTCTCCCTCGGGCTCCCCAGATGTATAAATCGCGGCGCTCATAAGCATGTTAGTCCCAGGCCACGTGAGGATGATTCAGAGCCGACAGGAGCCTGAGGAAAGCCTCTCCCTACCCAGCGCCCCTCGATAGTGGTCCCCATTGAGAGGTGGGAAGAGGCACCGGAGGCAGCCTCTGACTCAGGGATGGCAGGGCCCAGGACCCTTGCCTTTCTTAATTCAGGGATATCATGAGCTCCTCAGGCTACTGTTGGAAACCAGAATGCCCACAGGTTGCCATTTCTTGTATACATAACCTTCCGCACCCACGACATCCCAGGTCACTCACAAATGGTGTCCTCCTACCATAGAGAGAAACAGCAGACAACCAGAGGACTTTATTGTTAGGCTACATCTGATCGATGACATTTCCTGATCAACCCTTTTTATGTATCTCATAGATACATTCGCATACATATAACACATGGCCATGCATACATATGACACATGCCTGCACCTATTGTTACGTATGAACATGTGCATATATGCCTCATATACATATAAATGCCCATGTCTATATATACATGTCTTCCCACACCTGTGGTAGATGGTCCAAGAGCTGGAGCGCTGTTGGTAAGGAGCGGTAAAGTTTGGCTGGAGACTGGCTCGCTGATTGGATCAGAGGGGGAGGCACTTAGCTGGAGAACAAGGCAGTCAGCCCCTGGACATGTGGACTGTGGGAGCAGTGCAGGCACAAACATGAAAACTGGGTCATCTATAAAATTCATAGAGTCTCCACAGGACAAACCTGAGAAGGATGTGGAGGAGGAACCCATTCCTCACATGCTCATGGGTCCATAGGTTAGGCGTGACTCAGTTTTGGCAGAGCACAAGGTCAGAGAAGTGGAATCATGCCTCCTCCGAGGAGAGCTCAGATGTGGGGCTATCAAATCTGAAAGGCTAATGAGGTTCTGAAAGGCAGTGATCAGGAACTCTGGGATTTCAGAAAAGAAGACTTTAAGAAATGAGGCTTTAAAAAATGTGTGCATCTGCAGAGAAAGGGCATGTGTGGGCATGGAAGCTTCTCCAAAATCCCCATCTCTAATGTCAGAAAAGCCAGAGTGAACAGGTAAGTTGAGAGAGGTAAAAATTAGGGAAGGATGCCCTGGAGAGGAAGGCTTCTGGAAATTCACCCAGGCTGACCCTGAGCCTGATTAGAGAAAACAAGCTGGAGGAGTTGATTCTGCCTTGAGCATCAGAAGCCCTAGCCTGCTAGGTTAGTCCTAAGCATCAGAAGCCCCAGCCTGCTGGGTCAGTCCTGGGACACTCGGGAGAAGCTGAGGCATGGGCATACAGTTCTTCCCATTCATCCAGTCTGTCAGCCTCAATTATCTGTTTCATTCTCACTTCTCTTTCACCCTCACATCCCATCAGTTGCCAGGTTCTGTCCATTTGAACCCTGCTACTCCTTGGGCATCCACCATCTCCTTTCCAACCACAGTTCAGTTTCATCACCTCTCAGCAGGAAACCAAGAAGGGAAGGTCAGTTTGGAAAGAAAAGGAGACACAGAATCTGCATTTGTCACCATCTGACATTTAAAAGTCTTCTGAACCTTCCCACCTTTCCAGGCATCTCTCATTTTACTCCTCTCCACACTCTCTAAGACCCAGCTATTCTCACCTCCTCAGTGTTTCTCATACACGACACACCATTTCCCAGTTCCACTCAGAGGCAGCACTGGACCTGGAGTCAGGAAGACCTGAGTTCAAATCCAGCCTGTGCCCTGAGTGGATCACTTAAACTATGCCTGCCTCAGTTTCCTCAACTGTAAAATAAGGATAATAATAACACCTCCCTCCCAGGGTTCTTGTGAGGATCAAATGAGTAAGGTGCTTAGCGCAGTGCATGGTGCATGGTAGGTAATAAATAAATGTTACCTGGCTGTGCTGTTTAAATCTTCTGTGAATCACTCGGACAAGGCATCAATTTACATGTTGTCTTCTCTTATAGAACATAAGCACCTTGAGGGCAGAGAATGGTTCAGTTTTGTCTTTCTATCCCCAGAACCTTGAATAGTACCTGGGATGTGGTAGGTGCTTAAGTGTTTGTTGACTGATTGACTGACTTATTTATGGAAAGTGTATATGCCATGTCTATCAAATACGGAGTTAGCATGAAGCTGGAACGGATGGCTCAGCCACTGGAGGAGAGGACAAATCTTGACTAGCTGTAAAACAGGGCCAAACCAAATCAGAAGATATGACTAGGGTTCCATATAAGGTCTTAGACTTAGGTTCAACCTATCAGTGCGATGCCCAAGAACAATCCAGGAGATGTGTGGTTTGGAAGCAATTCATCTGAAAATCATCTGGAGGAGTTAGCGAATTGTATACTCAATACCAGTCAGTCTGTGCTATGACCATTTTTAGAAGTTTGTTCACTCTCAGACAGCTTTGACGGAGAAACAGAGATTGGGACTATGGAGGTGACACCCACCCCCAGGGATGGAGAACCTGTGGCCTTCTAGGTCCTTGGGTGCAGCCTTTTGACTGAGTCCAGGTTTTACAGAACAAATCCTTTTATAAGAGTATTTGTTCAGTGAAGTTTGGATTCAGTCAAGGGCCGCACTTGAGGACCCAAACAGCTACATGCAGCCTCAAGGTTGCAAGTTCCCCACCCCTGTTCTAGCCTGATCCAAACCCGTCTGGAGCCTTGGTGAATCTGGGGCACCACATTTAAGGAATGACCTTCATGAGCTGAAGTGACCAACATGATGCAGGGTTTCCAAATGATGTGGTATAGGGATCCTTTGAAGAATCGAACTTAGAGACCACAGTACTGATGTGGTCTCTCTCCTCACGGACTGGAAGGGTGGCCTTGTAGAAAATAGATTCAATTCGTCTTCCTTGGCCTCAGAAGAAAGAGCTAACAGCAATGAAAGAGAATTGCAGAAAGGCAAATTTAAGTTTAATTTGGGGGAAAAACCCTTCCCGAGAATGGGAGCTGTCTACAAGTGGGCTGCCATAGGATGTGACACGTGGGCTCCCTCTCATCAGATGTCTTCCAGAAAAGGCAGGGTGGCTACTTGTCCAATATATCAGATACAGGCTATGGTGGACAATGACTTCCACCTCTGAGGGGCTGTGATTCGATAAGGAACAGAGCCAGGCAGCTGGGCCAGGGACCCAGTTACATTCCCAATGAACAGGGACAGTGTGAGGAAGTTGTTCTTCCTGTAATTACATGACAAGAGACGTGGCCTTGCTTTGGTCTAGAGAGATTAGGGACTTTTCAAGGACTGATTCTAGAAAGAGAAAATCATCCCCTAAATGTCTAAACTTGGTTGGTTTTTAAGGTTATGCTTTGGCCTTATCCACCACCTCACCCACAGGACTACTACTTAACATTCTTGAGAGGAAGAAGCTATTGGAGTATTTATTTTATATATGCTAAGTCGGCTTGTGTGGGAAAGAGGCCCATCCCATTTGAGTTTGGGATTATTCAGATATGATTTTTCTCCTTTTCCTCTCTGAGAACACCCATGCCCAACACGGCTTATTGCTCTGGTGAACAGCACAGGTGGGTATTCTCATTGGGTTGTCTACACACGGAACTGGGAGCCAGACACTGAAGAGAGCAAATTCTAGGCTTGGCACTAGCTTCTTAAAGAATGATCAGAAGCATTATGGGAATTGACTTAGTGATCATTCAAACAGAATGAGAAGAGAACTCTGATTGGGGCAATGACCAAGCAGGACTCCAGAAGACTGAGGGTGCAGCAGCTATCTCCTGACAGAGGAGTAATGAATTCAAGACACACAATGAGACACCTTTGAGACATTGCCAACGTGAGAAGTATTTTTGCTAGGCTAGGCATATTTTACAAGGGTATTGTCTCTTTTCCAAATTGGGGGAGGAGAGAAAGATGGTAGAGAAAAAAGTGACTATTTGATGCATGAAAAAATAAAAGGTTTTTTAAGAGTGTGGAAGCACACTGAATAGTGGATAGAGTATTTTACTTGGAATTAGAAAGACCTGGGTTCATATCCTACCTGTGAGTCTTATGAGCTATGTGACCATGACATTGTGTTCAGTTCCGGGCACCAGTCTGTAACAACGAAGAGAGTCCAGAGGAGAAAAACCAGGGTGGCAAATGGCTTTGAATTTATGTGACATGAGGACTGGTTGAAGAAAATGGGGGTGCTTTAGCCAAAAGAAGAGGAGACAGGCTGGTGGAAGATTATGGAATTTTCACAATTTAAGAAATAGCTGTTACTTCTCTAAAGATGGGCCGCTTGTCATCAGCTATCAACAAAAGATGATCAATTTTTCCAGGTTGGTTTAACAAACACATAGTCTGATAGTTGAGACCATTGTCAAAGTTTGTAAGGTCTACCAGAGTTTGGATTTTGAGCATATTGCCTTCTGGACCCCGGAGTCACTGCCACGTCATGCGGATTCATTTTAGTGGATGATGTAATATGGGAAGAGCAAGAAAGATGGCAGCTGGTTGTATGAATGGTGCTCTTATCATCAGAGATGCAATGGTTTGCTTTGGTCCATCCACACTCTCTCCCCCTGTGGATCTGGTGACCAATGATAATTATTCAAGACCAGGACTGGAACATCAGTCACTCTAACTGAGCCAACTGACGCCAGGTATGGGAAGGTAGCATACGGTTGACGTGAAAAGAATGTTTCATGTGGAGTAAGAAGATCTGGCATTGAACTGAAAGGTAGCCTCCTATCCACTTGGCCACATGGCTTCTGGTACCTGAAGATGATTGGGAAAAAAACACAGGACTTTGATTCCTGAATGAATAAGCCTCATTAGTGTTCTAATGAGAGATCACTGGAAAGAAACAAAGCTCTCTCTCTCTGCTTCTCTTATCTCTCTCTGTCTCTGTCTCTGCTCTGTCTTTCTCTGTCTCTGTCTTTCTCTCTCTCTCTGTCTTTCTCTCTCTCTGCCTCTCTCTCTCTCTCTCTCTCTCCTCTCCTCTCTCTCTCTCTCTCTCTCTCTCTCTTCTCTCTCTATCTCTGCCTCTCTCTCTCTCTCTCTCTCTCTCTCTCTCTTCTCTGTCTCTCTTTCTCTCTCTCTCTGCCTCTCTCTCTCTCTCTCTCTCTCTCTCTCTCTCTCTCTCTCTCTTTCTCTCTCTCTCTCTCTCTCTCTCTCTCTCTCTATCTCTCTCTGTCTTTCTCTCTCTCTGCCTCTCTCTCTCTCTCTCTCTCTCTCTCTCTCTCTCTCTCTCTCTCTCAACTATATGAACAACAATTCAACAACCCCATTAGGAAAAAATGAGAAAACAAAATCATAATTTCTCATTCTGCCGAGTCCAACAAACAGCTCTGATGTGGCGGCAGCCATCAATTAAACGGGCGAAGACTAAAGTGAGAACACAGAACACAAAGGCCCAGGCAGCTTCTTTGCCAGTGATTTGCCATGATCTACATGATGCACATACTGAGCCAATGCTTCACAGCATACTGTCATTGTGCCCCATCTCCTTCCTTTCTCTTAGCCTCACCACCCTCTCATCCCATTTCCTGGGCTTCCCCTCCCTGGTTGCCATACACCCCATTCAGATAACCCAGTACTCTTCTCCCTGGGGCCCCACTCTTCTG
This sequence comes from Trichosurus vulpecula, assembly GCF_011100635.1. Classification (NCBI taxonomy): domain Eukaryota; kingdom Metazoa; phylum Chordata; class Mammalia; order Diprotodontia; family Phalangeridae; genus Trichosurus; species Trichosurus vulpecula. Next base: position 1,232,886 of record NC_050576.1, on the reverse strand, counting down.
ATGGGTGGTTGTCTCAGTTGCCCACTACATCTAGGAACAAGTTCCAGCCATGCTTGCCATCACTCATCAGTCTTCTTATCAGCCACCATGCTGCCACATATATACCCCCTTTCACCACTACAAAGCTGCAGATAATTCTGAAAGGCTGTGTCCGTAGATTTCTCACCAAATTTGCTGGCTCCCCAACTCAGGGTGAAGGTTTCTGAAGGCAGGGACTGTCTTTACTTTTGTATTTATATCTAAGGAAGCTTTGGAAGCATTATCCTAAGAATTGGAAGTGTTATCCAAAGGAAGCATTCTTGGAAGCACACTCCCAGTGGTGAAAGACTTACCGTATTTGGAAATTAGTGCTTACAAATGTCCTCTTCGTGTCCTTATTCATTCTACCTCACAGCTTACATTTCCACAGTGCTATGAAGGTGCAAAGTAACTATTGCTTCCTAGAAAGCATTGAGGGAGGGTAGTAGGCATGTTATTGTTCTCATTTCACAAATAAGTAAACTGAGGCTCAGGGAAGTTAAAGGAATTGCCTTGCTGGCACAGCTAGGAGTGTATCTGTTGTGTGATGTGATTATAGAATATCTGTAAAGTCCCTTTGTTTTCATTACATTCTCACTTAAATACTGGCTTTGTGTGTGATCGGCTTAGCCCGCTACCAGATGAGGGCAAGGGTTATGTCATTTTCATTATTTGATCTTCATGGGTGAACAAAGAGCACAGCACACAGTAGGCACTTCATAAATGTTTGTTGACTGTCACAGTATGACTGCCTTTGCATCAGTGGGACCCAAATGTTCAGAGTCGCTTCCCATCAGTTATCCTTTCTTCATTCACCTATTGAGTGATCAGATCCCTTTTTTAATTCCCTCTCATATCTCTAAATTACCCCTACAACTCTTGAAAAGCCTCCGAGGCTCTCCCCCAATCTTTAGCAGTCTCTTACCTCCCTGAAATGCTGTGGACTGCTCCTTCCACTGGCTGCTGATTGCTATGGATATCATCTCTTACAGGCATCAATAGAAGGAAATATGGTAGCATTGGCATAAAAGCACAGAGAATAGATACAAAAAAGAGAAAAGAAGTGGTGATATTAGCCAGGGAGATTAAAGTCATGGTGGGGTACTTGGGAATCATCCTGACTTTTCACATTGACTTTGCAAAGCAGAGACAGCATTGGGGAGGGAAGGAGGAAAAGCACAACATAGAATAAAATAGCATTCTGGGGACATTCATGACAGGGTCAGGAAGCCCTCAATGCCTGCAAAGTCTCCGTAGATTCCACTGGATTACAGTACAATGAACAGTATCAAACTAATTGGTCACTCATTGTGTTCGGCCTTCTCGGTTGACCAAAGCTGGGGGCACATGATCTATTTTACCAATGTGGTAATGCACTGAGGTGTTCACTGATGTGCTCCCTGCTATGGTGATGACTGAACTGCCATGGTGCTTTGAAAAGAGCCATTTCTCACCTAAGAAGCAAGCTTTTTCCCCAAGGTTACAGAATCAAGACAAGCAGGACTCATTTCTTGTTCAAGTCCCATGAATCACCAGACAAGTGTAAGGGAATTAAACATATTTCTGCTAGGTTGCCTTTCATGATACAATTACAAAAGTGTAGCTTAGATTTGGAGGATGGGGGTTTAAACCCTGGATCTGCCTCTCCTTGACTACCAGCCTTGTACAATACACTTAACCTTTGGGGCTGTCGGGTCATTTCCTCCCCTGTAGAATGATGGCATGGGAGGAAATGACCTCTGAGGTCCCTTCCAGCTTGATATTCATGATCCTGTGGTCCTCTACCATCCCTTCCAGCGCCAGATCTATGGTTCTAGTATCCCTTGACATCTTCTTTCCCAGAAATTGGAGCTTCAGTTTCTGGACTGATTCTTTCTTCTTTCTACAGTGAAACAATTTCTGTTTCTTGAAAACAGCAGCCAGGACTCTTTGAAGTGAAAAAAAGAAAGTTGGAGCTAAATGCATCTCATCCATGGAGTTAAGCAGAGGAAGGCCAGCCCTCACTTAACTCTGTCTTCCTTTCACATATATCTGGACAACAGCCCTTGAGGATGCAGACATATTTGGATCAGTTTGGGAGTCCATAGAAGGGTTAAGTAATGTCTTCTGCAAACCTCTGTGTAATCTCAAGCTCTAGTTTGAAACTAGAAGTCTAAATATCCTCCAGAAGCAGACAGTTCCAGGGGCTCTAGGGGCAGAGGTCACCGAGAGAGAGGCATCGTTAACTAAGGATTGCTTGACAGGCGGTATTCCCTGTTGGGCTGTCATATCTTATCCCTGGTAATGCTCAGTCTTGACAGTGTTTGTTTCAAAAACAAGGCTGAGCTTCAGAGGGACATTAGGTCTGTAAATCAGTCTGTTCTATGCCAATGGCTAGAGGTCACACCCTTATTGAGGTTTTATGCCATTTCAAACTGCAGCAAGAATACTGGCAGGATCTTCATCATCTTCAGTCCATTCTGTATTCAATTAAATCCTCCAATATAAAGATGAGGCAGGCAGGGTGTGATGGGGAAAGTACAGACTGGCCTGAGAATCAAGAGACATAGGTTCAAGACCTGACTATTTATGTGACAGTGGGCCAGTCACTTTAATGAAGTAGATAGATAGATAGATAGATAGATAGATAGATAGATAGATAGACAGACAGACAGACACATACATCTGTAGTGTATTTTATACATATGTGTATATATTATATATATATATATATATATATATACACATACGCACACATGTGTCTATACACATGTGTGTGTGTGGTCTGCATCTGTAATGGTAAAGGTTTGAGGTACTCCTTGTGAGGAAATTCCCTGTACTAATGCTCATTAACAACTGCTCCATAACTTGAGTGAGTGAAAAACCATAAGCACTCATGCACCAAGCACTGTGCTATGCACAGGCGATGAAACAGAAAATGAGACAGCTGCTGTTCTGAAGGCTCTCACCTTCCAATTGGAGAAGACAAGAACAAGAGTGGGATGCCTGTGCAGGGCAGATGGAAAGGCCTGGTGCTCCCAAAGGTCAACAGTGGAGGAGATGGTAGGGATCAAGGCACCTTAAGGTGTTGCCAAGTCAGATGGAAATAGCTGGTATCTGGAGGATGATGTGACAGGGAATAGTAAGGTGGGGGGAAGTGCAGTGAGTGTGGTGGCAGGGCAGAATTTGGTCTTAGTGCCATTCCTCTTGGCACAGGCTGAGCTCGTAACGGGGAGCATTTCACATGTTCAATGGAGGGTGGGTATTTCGACAATACTCTTTAAAATTAGAAATAAGAGTAGTATTTATAATGGTATGCAAATCAACTGATCGATTGCCACTGACAGGCAGGTAAGCCCAGGAGTTCCAGGAATGGCAGTGCCCTCTAGATAACCGGTCCTGATTCCAGCTCAGCTCTTCAAGCCGTCATCCAGGGAAACAACTATTGTGGAGAAAGGACCAGCCTTCCCTACCAGCTGCCACCCACAAGGCAGCCAGGCTAACCTAGCTAAAGCAGTGAGAACACCAAAGGAGGAACCAAAAGGTTAAACCTCCACACTGCATTGACTGTCATCCCTCCTCAGATTCTGATGGAGATGTCACAGGACCCCGAACCTAAAAGCCCTGGGAATAGCAGTGTCCCCAAGACCATGAGCCCTACTTCCATCTTGATCCCAATATCCAAGGATAGCAACCCTTGTGGGAAAGGGTCCTCCCCTCCTAACGACTGCCAACCCAAACCACTGACCAATTTGTGGTTGTTGTGTTTGTCCTTTGGTCTCAAAGAGCACCATGACATCAGGGAATAATGACATGACTTGCAAATGGCTTGGATTTGAATGAGGGAGGGCTGTGCAAGGGCACCAGCCTCACTTTCTCCTCCAGAGCTATCTGGGTCCAGTGGCCTGATATTCATCAGGACAACTAGAGATAGCCCAGGATGCAATAGGAGACCCTGGCCCTTTGAGGCTAAGGTCTTTCCAGGTCCTCACTTTGAGTGAGGTAAAGCCCATTGAGTGAATAGGCCTCTTTAAGAAGTGGGTCAAAGGATAGCCCCTTTAATCCAAAAAAAAAATCAAACTGGAAGGGGAATACCCTCAGTAATGCTGGCTCAAAGAGAAACAGTTATTATTTACTATTTACATTCACTCTGTATTGGTTGGTTGTTGTCCTTCATTCTCGAAGAGGACCAAAATGACATCACTATGCTGGAGTCAAGTTTCAATGTGTTCAACTGTGGCTGATGAAATCAATATGAGCTCAGAATGCTCTACCACAGGTCAGGCACAAATAGTCCATGTGAACATTTGGGGTGAAAATTCTAAATTTGCGCATCCTGCATTTCCTTTGAGCTGTTTCAATTCTGCTTTGTTCATAGAAGCACATCACCTTCTCTGATGTGGGAATGCCATGCTGACCGGGCCTATGCCTGTGTCTCCCATGTCACACAATCATTTTCAAAATTCTTAAGAGAGGCCTTGAGAGTGTGCTCGTATGACTTCTTCTGACCACCATGTGAACACTTGCCCTGTGTGAGTTCTCCATAAAATAGTCTTTTTGGCAAGCGTATGTTTTGCATTCAAACAACATGGCCAGCCCATCAGAGTTGTGCTCTCTGAAGCAGAGTTTGAATGCTTGGCAGTTTAGTTCAAGTAAGGACCTCAGTGCCTGGTACCTTATCCTGCCAGATGATCTTCAGAATCTTCCTAAGATGATTCAAATGGAAGCGATTCATTTTCCTTGCATGGCGCTGGTATGCTGTCCAGGTTTCACAGGCATACAACAATGAGGTCAGCACAATGGCTCTATAGACCTTCAGTTTGGTAGTCAGCCTAATGCCTCTTCTCTCCCACACTTTCCTTTGGAACCTCCCAAACACTGAGCTAGCTCTGGCAATGTGTGTGTCAACCTCATTATCAATGTGTACATCCCTGGAAAGTACACTACCAAGGTAAGTGAACTTCTCCACAGCATTTAAAACTTCTCCATTTGCTGTAATTAATGGCTCCTAGGAGGACAAAGATCTATTGTTGTTCAATCTTTGAGCTCCAGAGTGAATTGGGTTTAAGGCTTGGTCTTTGACAAAGAAATCTAGCCCTCACTCACTCAAATCCAAGTCAACTGCAAGTCATGTCATCATTCCCTGATGTCGTGGTGCTCTTCAACAACACAAGCTGTGAGCAGTCTCCTCCCTCTCCCTCTCCCTCCCCCTCTCCCTCTTTCCCTGCCTCTCCTCCCTCTCTTCACCTGAGGGTGCTCTGCCCAAAAGAACATACATGGCTGAAAGCTACATCATTAACTTGGGGTTTACTGGCTAGATTTCTTTCTCGAAGACCAAGCCTTAAGCCCAATTCACTCTGGCCAACTGCCAGCAATGGAAGCTAAGCCCAAGAGCCCTAAAAGTCGCAATGCTTCCCACCACCCTACCAACCACCCATCCCACTTCCAGCCCAACCCTCATAGCCTTCATTCTAGGAAGATGTGACATAGTGAAGCCTTCACTTTCTCAGCCGATAAACTACTAAGGAATAAGAAAGTCCTCAAAAACCGTGGCATTGACAAATGGTTCAAGACCAGAAAGAGATTCAATTTTATACATGGCAATGATGTTAAAGGAGTTGTAGGGCCATCTGCTTTGCTGTGGCACCCTGAGGACAAGGGGTCTTTTCCATCAGACTTGGAGCTGGAACCTTCTCCTCCATTTGAACGTGAGTTCCCGGAGAACAGGGACTGTCTGACTTTCTTTGTATCCAAAGTACTTGCTTAGGGCCATGCCTGGGACATAGTGAGTGCTTAATCCATGCTTTCTCATTCATTCAGCATTATGCTACAGTATCTTAAATGTAGAACTGAACATGGACTGGTTCAACCCCTTCATTTTATAGAAGTGGAAAACATTGTCCAGAAAGGACACAATACAAAGGACAGAAGTGTTGTCCACAAAGTCACACAGGCAGCAGCATCTGACTCGGTATCCAGAACATGGACAGCAACCTAGCTGGGGAGAGAAGGGCAGGGAACTTCATACCCTTATGCAGGGACCCTTTACTCCCTGGATCATCTTCGTTCAGTTACCTAACATAAGGAGAGTTGAGTTAAACAAATGAGTTTGCAAATAACACGTTTGAGTGCTACAACTTTTGTTAACATTCTTTTTTTAACAAATGGAAATCTTTCTAAAATAATCTCTGCTCCCACCTGCCTTAAGTAAACAAAACAAAACTTTGAGCCTAATGAAAGCCTCACTCGATTTGATGATGTTATTTCAATACTGTGGATTGTGTCATGATACAATGAGCCCCCAGAGGCTTTGGAGGTATTGGAGGGCTTTCTGTCCCTGCCTGAATGCCCCCCAAGGCTACACTGGTGTTGTTTTTTCCTCTATTTTGTTTCTTCTTCTCTGCCACGTCAAGTGAGTGCTCCATCACTCATTACATTTAGTCTCCCTCACTAATACTCTGCTCTCTTCTTTTGTGTCTGTCTGTTCTTTGCCTTTTTCCAACAGTCAGATGTTAGTTCAGGTTCAATATTGGGATGAAATGAGGCACTTGCAAGTCACTGAACAGTTAACCAAAGGAGATTTACTTTTCTCTAATATAATGTGGATAGGTGGCATTGAGTTCTCTGGATATGTCCCCTCCTTTATCTCCATACTGATACATCTGGTCAGCAGGGCAGGATATAACCACCCATGGATTCTTCAAACACCCATCAAGCTGGGGGAAGGGAGGAGGAGAAGAAAGGCCTCCAGGTTGGGTGGGGCTTTTATGCATTGTGTGACCAGGGACCAGAGTCAAGGGATACCCGAGTCAAGAGCCAATCAGCCAATCAGGGACAGCTTTGTTTCCTTTTGGAGAAAACTAATCCCTGCTGCTGAGAAACAAGAGATCCTGGCTCTAACCCCTCTGCCAATACTTGGGTATTTCCTGGCATTGATCCCTAAATGACTTGATCTCTATAGCAATTATTAGTCAGCAAAATTTTTTAAAATGCAGAAGTCAGGGAACCAGAAGGATTCTCGAACTGTGGGGATCATCAGGAAACATGAGAGGAATGTAAGGATGGTGTGGACAAATAGAGATGAGAAGATAGAGATCATGCAAAGGGCAAAGAGGAAAAGGCACCTGGCCAGGAACAACTGATGGCAGCCCTGGCCTTCCACAAGAGTTTCAGAAGTACCTGCTGTGTGCTCTGTCCTGTGCTGAGCCCTGTGCATAGAATGGTGAAGATGAAATCATTTCTGCCCTCGAGGAGCTTCTAGTAGTGAGCTGAGAATCACATACAGAGTAAGCATCCAACGGGGGCGATGACCAGCCCATAGGGAGTGTCAAAAAGGAAACTGGGAGATTCAGAGTTAACCGTGTGATGGTGAATTTCTCCAGGATTTCTCTGCACCTCAATTTTCTTATTTTTAAAATGAGGATAATGGCTTGTATTTACTCACCCCAAAGGACTGCCAGGACAAATGAGTTTTTTAACCAACACAATTCCATATAAATGTGAATTATGAGACAGAGGGGGAAGCTAGGTGGCACAGAGGCCTGGAGTCAGGGAGACTCATATTCCTGAGTTCAAATCTGGCCTCTAGCTGTGTGAACCTGGGCAAGTCACTGAACCCTGTTTGCCTCAGTTTCCCCATCTGTAAAATGAGCCGGAGAAGGAAGTGGAGAACCATGCCAGTATCTTTGCCAAGAAAACCCTAAATGGAGTCATGGAGAGTCAGACGTGACTGAAATGATCCAACAACACACCAACAATAAAAATGAGAGAGAGACACGTTAAAGCCAGTAATGGTAATGAGAGCTAGGATGTGCTTTAATGTTTACAAAGCACCATACGTATGCATGCGTACACATGTACAGACACGTAATTTCATTTGATCCTCGAAGCATCCCTGTCAAGTAGCTGCTGTTCGTACCTTCATTTTACAGATGAAGAAACTGAGGCAGAGAGTGGCCAAGTGACTTGCCAGTGTCACACTACGGCTGGTATCTGAGGCCAATGGAGACTCGGATGCATCAACAACACAATGAGATGCATTCGCTCTGAGTGTGTGCCACGTGTGGCATGCAAAGACCAGCCAAGTTGTCAGTTGAGCCCAGGCTGATGGGTTTTTTCCTCCCTCTAATGGTTTGCTTATTTAACTGATGGCTGCTGCACATCCGAGCTGCTTGTTGAGCTTGGCAAAGTGAGAAATTATGATTTTGTCTCCTCATTTCTCCCTGATGGTGCTGTCGACTTGTTGTTTGTGTGGCTGCCTAATATCATTCTATTACAAGGGTCCCTAAGAGGACTGTTAAATAACCAATCAAGTGTCTTCCATACACACAGTGGACTCATTTGCTGAGAGAGATTAGCCAGTGGATGGGCATCAGCTCCCCCTGCCTCCCCTAACCCAGAACCAAAAATGCCTGTTCACTCCAACAACAACCTAATAAGTGATCACTCATTAAATATGCAAAAAGGGATGAAATTGATTTCATTTTTCTTCAGATTTGGCTGGCTTAATAAACCCTGTTGGAGCATCTTCCTGAGTAAATAGGTGTGTAATCACATCTGGATGATGTGTCTGTTTGAGGCAGATGTGACCACTCAGTCCCAAGCCCTTGGGGTGGAAACAGAAAGGAAGAACGTTGGAATAGACTAGCTCAGAATTACAGCTTGCAGACTGTCCTCTTAACAATGATTCTGACTTCTCTTTGTAGTAATTAATAACTAATAATAAATATAGCTACCACTCCTACATATGAGAAATGATTACTTCTCTCTTGTATCTAAAAGTAGCTGTTGTATTAGGACCAAGGTTTTTTCCCTTTTCTACTTCCTCATCCAGAAATCAACCAGTGTGGGTAATGTCTCCCAAAGAGGGGTACCCAGCGCAAGATCTAACCAGACAGTAAAAGAAATTCAAGTTTGGGCTAATGTTGCATGCCGGCTTATTGTGTCTGCTCAGACATGTCTGGCAAAATGTAGATCCTCCCTTTTGTCAGACAGGTGACATGGAAAGTGATAAGTCTCTTTGACCAAGATTTGGGTGACCCAAGTCATTTACCCAAAGTCAAGACCCTCATTGTAATATAGCCTACCCCCTCATTGTAACATTCATTCACTGTCAGTCAATCAGAATCAATTCCCACTCTCAGGAACACCTGCTCTTCAAACAGCATACGAACTGTGAGCCCACCACCATGAGGGGTCTTTGGACAGCCAAATGACCATCCTTTTATTAATAAACATGTTGGCCTTATTGATAAAATGATTAAGTCATCCAGAAACTGTGTCTCTCAAACTTTTTAAAATGTCACCTAGAGCTTGAAAATCACTTTACAAATATCTCACTTTGTCTTCACAACACCCTCGGGATGTAAGTGCTATTATTATCCTCATTTTGCAGAGGAGGAAACTGAGGCATACAGAAGTTAAGTCACCTGCCAAGGGCCACCCAACTAGGAAGTGTCTGAGGCTAGATTTGAACTCAGGTCTTCCTAGAACTCCAGGCCCAGCACTCTGTGCACTGCAGTGCTCCCTACGTGCCTCTTGCTTGTTCCTTTTGTGCATTCAATCCTAGGATGAGCCTCCTTCTTGCAGCAGTTCTCAAAGGGTAGCCCTGTGCTCTCCAGGGTCCTGAAACCCTTTCAGGGGGTCCACAAGGTCAAAATTATTTTCATAATAGTGCTAAGACATTTAAATTTCTAAGATGGTAAAGATAGATGATAGGTAGATAGAGAGATAGATAGATAGATAGATAGATAGATAGATAGATAGATAGATAGATAGATAGATAGAGGAACAAAACTCTTGGGTGGGGGTAGGGCCCTCAAATTCTTTCTAAGGTTCCCAAGGAATCCTGAGAGCACAAAGTTAAAAACTGCTGCTTTACAGGGTATTTCATTCTTATGGAGCATAGTGATTGTTGACCACATACAATTTTACTGTTGTTCAGGATGATTTTGTTCTCTGGGCTCTGATCCCTTCCAGTGGCATATTAATGAGGTTTATTTACTCATGGAAGCAATGACTTGCCTTCTTTGCCCCACCCCCACCCTCAACTTTGGGTATCAGAGGCTGTGTGACCTAGTGGGTCCAGGGCTGGCCTGGAGTTAGAAGGCTCTGTGTTCAGGTTCCACCTCTGATGTCTCTGAGCTATGCCACTCGCTAAGTTGTCCACAGGGTTCTAATCTGTGTTGACAGGATTGGATTTCCACACTGGAATTAAGTCATAGGTCCAGACTACCACTTCCTCCCTCAAGAAAAAACTTAGAATAGCTCTCTTAGCTTGGTTGTTCAAGTGGGAATGCACTTCCTAGATCTGGTTTCTGCAGAATTTTTCTTTAAACTTGCTCAGACATCGCAGAAAACTGTCATGGTCTTCAGCAAGTCAACTTGTAGATAACCTTCATATTAAACATTTTAATGAAAAATGTGGCTCTTTTTGACTGCTAGGAAAGAAGCCACTAAGCAGAGTGGCAGCACGCTGGCTGAGCCCAGGCTGCCTGCCTGCCTGCTCTCTGGGAGGGTTTCCTAAGATCCACAGGTCTGTCACTGAGGACAAATAGCTCACATTTAGCTGAGACAATGTGGGGCAGTGGAATGAATACAGACTTGGAATGAAAAGACCTGGGTTCAAATCCTAGCTCTGATGTTTACCAGCTGGAGGATCTGAGACAAGCCTCTTAAGCTACTGCGAAATAAAGGTCTGAAGTCCAGAAATCCAGACATGGAACCACATGGGGAAGGGAGCTTGGCCATCCCTGGCCCTGCCCCAAAATGGAGGCTGTACAAAGACCTCATCAACAGGAAGAGGGCAGCATGGAAAGGGAGGCTCCAGGGGAAGAGGGCCTGAGGAACTGCTGGATGGTGCAGAAAAAGGAAACCTAGGAGCTGAGAAAGGTGCCAAGGGAGGGCTGGAGGACATGAAGGAGAGAGCAGTCTGGAGATCCTGCAAGATGGTAACTGGTTAAAGAAAATGAAGGTCTTCAGGCTGGAGAAGAGGAGACTCAAGTGGTCTATGTGGATTGAGATCCAAATGAGAATCTTGCTCCAGGCACTGAGGTGTTGTGTCCATCATCATCCTCTCTCAGCTTCAGTCTCCACCTCTGTAGAATGGACATGATAATAGCACCTGCCTCATAGAACTTTTGTGAGTCTACTGTGTATGTGATGGCTTTGGAAACCCTGGAGAGCTATTGCTGTTATCCTGCCATAATAGTTGTAACCAACTCTTGAGAGGGGTTGTGCAAGAAGGATTGAACTGTCCAGTTTGACCACTGAGGTCAGAATTGGAGGAACTTCAAATCTTCCTGACCAACAGGGACACGGCAGCCTTGGGAGATGCTCAGGGGAGACTTCCAAGCATGTGCTGGAGGCCACCTATCATCATCACTGTCATTGTCATTGAAGGACCTTTGTCTTTCCCAACTCTGAGGTTTGGTGATTATGCCCTTTACAGTTGGGGAAACTGAGGCTCATCAAGGTGATGCGATTCAGCCAAGACTCCCACCTGCCTAGTCTCATGGCCTTTCCATTGTGCCTGATGGCCTTTCAGGGAAGAAAAGAGCCATTTCCTGAGAGGATTATTCAGGGCTCAAACATGGTTTAAGGTCACAACATGGAATCTGGGTCTCAGAAGGTTAAAAGTGGAAGAGTCAGGTAAAGGTATCGCCGCTGTAGCCGCGTGCAGTTGTCAGTCTCAGCCTCTCCTCCTCCTGACTCACCGCTGTTATCTCTCACCGAAGAATAAGTCAGTCAGGGAGCCACTCCACTGTCATGGCATTCAAAGACACCAGCAAGACCCTTGTAGAGCCCAAAGTGGCCATTCACTGGATCTGGATTACCCTCACCAGCCACAATGTGAGAGAAAGTGTGTGCTGACCTAATTAGAGGAGCCAAAGAAAAGAACTTGAAAGTGAAGGGACCTGTTCGAATGCCCACTAAGACACTTCGGATCACAACTAGAAAAACTCCTTGCGGTGAAGGTTCAAAGACTTGGAATCAGTTCCAGATGAGAATCCACAAACACCTTATTGATTTGTGCAGTCCTTCTGAAATTGTTAAACAGATCACTTCTATCAGCATTGAACCAGGTGTAGAAGTTGAAGTCACCATTGCAGATGCCTAACCAATCATCTTTTTTAATAAATTGATTGCAACTATTAAAAAAAAGTGGAAGAGTCTTAGAAAACCTCAAGGCAGCACCTTTCAGAAGAGAAGACTGAGGGCCAAGGAGAAGTGACAGGCCCAAGGTCACACAGATGGATGTGGCCGAATTCAAGCCATCACACAGGTGATTCAGGACAGGATGTGTTGGCTGTCATGTGGAGCCAGGCAGGCCTGGGTTTGAATCCTGGCTCTGACACTTCCTACTAACACTGGATGTGTCCCTCAACCTGTCCGGACCTGGGTCTCCTCATCTGAACAAAGAAAGACCTGGACTGAAATGGCATCTGGGGTGTCTCCCAATGCTAGAGTTGGGTGAATCTTGGAATGGAGCAGCCAGAGAGAGCGAACCCTGGCTCTCACTTACATAGAACTTAAAGGTTTGCCAAACATCTCATGAGCATCAGTCTTTATGTTGTTTTGACCCCCAAAGAGGGCAGTTAGATGTCACATTGCCCAGAGTTCTGGGCCTGGAGTCAGGAAGATCTGAGTTCAGATCATGCCTTATGTACTTACTAGCTCTATGACTCTGGCAGGTCACTTCACCTGTTTGCCTCAGTTTCCTCATCTGTAAAAAATAGGGATAATAACAGGACCTACCTTCCAGGATAGGGTGTGTGAAGTGTTCAGAGAGGAGGAGCACCTCTGGCATGAGAGCTGCTCCTTTCAGGGCTTTGCATCGACATTTTGGTGTTCACCTCTCCCCCGACTCCCACCTGCGGCTCCAAGAAGCCATAGCACATGCAGCAGTCACAACCTGGTAAGAACCATCTCGGCAGATGGGCTAAACCAGGCTGAGGGTAACTGAGAGGGCTATCAGTGAGTTAGGGGGGTTTCTACCCAAAGCACTGAAGACTTTCCTCAGAGAATGGGTGGATGAGAGCAGTTTGTTCCAACAGCCATGCAGGCAGCTCCAGTGGGCACTGTGGAGTGCCCAGAGCTTAGTCAGACAGCGGAGATGGCACCACATCCTGGGCCACCGCCGGCACGCTGACTTTTGTCCTGACACTGGACTTCGATGACGCTGGAAGAGAGAGTGGGGCTGAGGACTTTGTGCAACTCTGCCTCCCTAAAATCTAACTCATGCACAAGTCAAGACATCAACCCCCAATGTTGTCCTGAACAACAACCTCTCAGGAGTTGCTGTGAGGATCCAATGAGACAATGTTTGTAAAGTGCTTAGCACAATGCCTAGCACACAATAGGTACTTAATAAATGCTTGTTTCCTTCCTTCTTTCTTTAATGCAATCCTGCGGTGTAAGTGTTGCTATTCCAGCCATTCTCCACATGAGGAGAATGAGGTTAAGTGGCCAGTTTGTAACTGAGGTGGGATTTATCAGTCAGTCAATCAGCATGCATTTATTAAGGGCTTGCCATATGCCCAGCACTCTGCTAGACCTTGGGAATACAAATATAGAGGAAACAAAGACAGTCCCTGCCCTCACAACACGAGAAAGGATGGGAAAGGAAGCCAGGGAAAGGCAATCCAGAGCTCAGCCTGGAGGAGACGACTGAGAGACAACAGCTGACCTGTGAACTCTGGGACTGAGTCCAGGATAATCTTTCTAAACAGCCTGTGTCTCGAGTGACTCTGAGAACCTTCTCATTAATCTGGGACCATAACTACGTCTGAATTTGAAGCAACAATCACAGAAGAGCTTAATACACGATCCTGTTTTTTATATAATCTTGATTTACCAAAGCTTCGGGCTCCTTATCCATAGTGAGGAAGCTGGACTTGATCTCCCAGCTCTGAAATGCTACAAAATATACTTAAGTTGCTTTATATTCCTCATGACCATGAGGAGAGACTTTCCTATCCTGAATTTAGTTCATAAAATTCAGTTAAACTGAAAGGCCGTGTCCCCACAGGCTTCATTGTGAGCTTAAATTTGTTAAACATTTAAAGGCTCAAAGTAGGCCTCTCCATCTATAGACTTTGCTAACCTACAAATCTTTCCTTTCCTCCCTTTCATGTTTTCTACATTTGTGGCCAAAAGGCCAGGCCATCTCTGAGCATTTATGGAGCAACTCATGGGGCAATCTGCCCTTTTCAGCTTGTTTTATTTTATGGATGGTGGATGACAACAGTAGATGCCTCACGACCTTGAAACGAGTGTCCAATGGGCTGGAAGTTAGCTGGGAAGGCTTTGGCAACTAAGTCTAATAACTCTACATCAGAAAGAGCGACAGATTCATTGACCAAATGGCTTGGAATGCTCCACTTAAGCCAAAAGGCTATTGCTTAAAACAATGAATCCATAGAAACATCTTTTCTTGAATCAGCTGCCTAATGCAGGAAAATCACAGAAAAAGAGACTTTCAAAGGTAGAAGGGACCCCCACATCCACCTTGTCCAACTCACGCCAGAAAAAGAATCTTCTTAAATATCCCTCACAAGTGGCTACTGAGGGTGGGGGCAATTTAGCTCCTCCACTTTGGAAAAACTCCAGTTATTTGGAACTTTTCCCCAACCTCAAACCTCTTTGCAACTTTGCACCTTCACACCGATGTTGCTGATTCTCCCCACTGGGGCTGAACACAACAAGGCTAACCATTCTTCCACAGGACAGCTGCAAATACTTGTCACCCTTCAGTTTCCTCTTCCTCAGGCTAAACAGCCCTTATTCCTTCATCTCGCCTCCTTTGGCATGAACCCACACAAGGCCATCATGATCATGGTTGCCTTCCTCTGGACACTCTAACTCACCAACTTCCTTCATACATTATAATGGCCAGAACTAAATACATGTTCTAGCTGAGGTCAGACAAAAACCAAGTACTGTGGGACTCTTACTATCTCTCTATTCCTGGCAGCCATGTTTCCCTTCATGCCGCTCAAGATGGCAACTCCTATTAGTCTGGCACTCCACTCAAACCCCCAAATCTTCTTGTTAGGACAACTGCTGTCTGACCATGCCCTCCATCCCCATCTTGTTCTGGTGAAGAGTAAACCTTGGCACACAGTCTTGGCTGCCTGTATTGAACACTTGTTCTGCTTGGTTGTGCAGGCTTGTTGGTGGGGTTTGGTTTTTCTTGCTTTTCTCTTCTTCCAATATGGGAAGCAGAGGGGCAGGACAAGCAGGGATAGGGACAGAGAAGCACAGAAAGAAATAGAAAAATAGTAGAGTTATTGCGACACTTTTAAAGTGCAGAGAAAAGAACAGGAGGATAGGAAGAGGCACAGACAGCATGGAAAGCTACAGTTTGAATTTATTATTGACTTAAAATGAAAAGCAACCTGCCCGTAATGGAGACCTGCAGGTCCATGGACAATCCTCTTTTTTCTGCTCCGCTTGTGTCTGGAAACACCCATTTTGTTTGGGGTTTATTGAGATCAGGATTTTTAAAGTCTTGGCTGCTGTCTCACTATTGGCATACATTATATCAAAAAACCCAAATCTTTCTTTGGGAATAAAACCTCAAACTCATATAAGCTAGAACTGAGGAGAAGGAAAGTCCACTCCAGAAAGACAAGCGTCTTTGTCATCTAATGAGAGGAAAGGTGGTAACAAACATTGAAAGATAGATAACATTTTCCTAGCAAGTTGTATTAAATCATCAGAGTGCCTAAAACCCAATGGAAGACTGAGCCCTGGCTGACAGCTAATAAAAGTCTAGTAATTAGGTGAAAGCATCAGGCTGCAAAGTGCAGAGATCCTGAAAACCCCTGAAGCCATTTAAGTCTCTTGTTTGCAGCAGACCAAGAGGCAGCTCCCAAAGCAGGCTCGGTCTCATTACTGAGCTAATGGACATTATGCTCAGAGGTGCCTTTTTCGCTGCCAAATAAATCAGAATTCTAAAAAGTGAAGCCTGATATCGCGGTGCAGGAAGAATTTGAAAGCACACAGCTGAGTGTTTTAGGTGTCGAGTTTAATTTGACTCAGCCTGGTAGATTCTGGGAAAGGGGGCTCCAGAGGGCTCCGCCAAGTCAAAGGAAGAATTTCCCACTGTCAATTCGACTGGCAGAAAAATCTGAGAGTGGACACGATTGCTCGGCGGGGCATATTCCTGACCCTCATCAGGGCCCAGAGAGGAAAGTCGCTATGAGAGGAGGCAGATTTCTCCATCTCTCGATCGCTTGAGGGAAGAGGAGGACGAAGAAGGAAGGGAGGAGGGCAAGAGGGAGGGATTACGGGAAGGAGGGAGAGGGAAGGAGAAGAGATGAATGCCAGATGGATAAGAAAGAAATGAGTCGTGAGGAATGAGTGACGCACGTTAGGGGCACATCCGCGCACATCTGCCCTTAGGTGCGCACAAGCACCCTATCCTCGTGTCCCAAGATGCCTCTTGAGCGCCTTCATTGGTTTTCTAGGCATTCGTTGCCTAAAGGATGTTTAAAAATCCATCCACATGCTGGAGATTTTCCTAGGCATTTTTCAATGTCCAACAGCTCTAATGACCTTGGCAGAAAGTTCCTACCAGGGATTAATAACTGGTTGGGCTTAATGGTCCTTAGTTGTATCTTGGGCCATCTTCCCAGTCAGCCATTAATTCCTAGGAACGGCCCTGTGCACTGACCATTACGGCAGGAGTAGCGCTCTGGGGCCATGAGGCACGCCCGGTGCGTGTCCGATGAAAGACTCCTATGAATAGGCACCAGCCTCCTGGTTTCTCGTCTGCCCTCAGGGTCGGGGCTGGTGTTTCACATGTGACCTCCACGGCAGGGAGCGGTTTCCTTGGGGGAGTCAGGCATAGCGTGGAGAGACCAATGTGGTCTCCCAGAAATGAACTGGAGCTGGATGTTTTTAAGAGAAGAGGCGCACTAAGAGCTTACATGTATTTAGTCTTTTACAATTTGGATTTTTTCAGGTTTGATGTTTTTGTTTTTTAATGGCCCTGGGATTTCACTGTGAGAGACTACCTGAGGAGGAGACTCCCTCCACCAAAGTGGATTGGCACCTCCACGCTTGGAGTGCATTCCCTCTGCTTCCTTGAGTCCCGGTCTTCCTTTCAGCGGCATCTCAAACACCATCTTCAGCAGCAAGCCTTTCCTGATTCCCATGATTGCTAGAACCCTCCCTCCCAAACTACCCTTCATTTAACTCCTTTGTATGTATTTCTATTTGTTAACTGATGGTTCAGTAAGTAGACTTCTAGACTTGGAGTGAGGAAGACCTGAGTTCAAATGCAGACTCAGACACTTAGAATATAACCCTGGGCATGTCACTTCATGTCTGCTTGTGTCAGTTTTCCTCAATCGTAAGATGGGGATAAGGATTGCGTCCACTTCCCAGAGTAGTTGTGAGGCTCAAATGAGATAATATTTGTGAAGTCTTTTGCAAACCTTAAAGTTCTAAATAAATGCTAGTTATTGTTAGTAACTACTGAAAAACATATCCAATGCTTTTTCATAATCTGTAATTATATGTAAAGTGTCATTTTATTGCATTATGATTGGAAAAGGATGTATTTAATATTTCTGCCTTTCTGCATTTAATTGCGAGGTTTTATGCCCTAATACATGGTCAATTTTTGTGTAGGTGCTATGTACCACTGAGAAAAAGATATATTCCTTTCTATCCTCTTTCAGTTTTCTCCAGAAGTCTATCATATCTAACTTTTTAAAAAATCTTATTCACCTCCTTAATTTCTTCCCTGTTTGTTTTTTGATTAGATTTTATGGTTAGGTCCCCCACTAGTATAGTTTTACTATCTATTTCCTCCTGTAATGCATTAAACTTCTTTAAAAATCTGGATGCTACACCATTTGGTGCATACATGTTTAGTATTGATTTGCTTCGTTGGCTACGATAACTTTTAGCAAGATATAGTTTCCCTGATTATGGCTTTTAATTAGACCTATTTTTGCTTTTGTTTTGTCTGAGATCATGATTGCTACCTGTGATTTTCTGTTTACTTCAGCTGAAACATAATAGGTTCTGCTCCAGCCTCTTAACCTTGACTCTGTGTGTGCCTCTCTGCTTTAAACGTTTCTTGTAAACAACATATTGTAAGATTCTGGTTTTTAATCCACTCTGCTATCCACTTCTGTTTTATGGGTGAGTTCATCCCATTTACATTCGTAGTTATGATTACTGTGTATTTCCCTCCCTCCTATTTTCCTCTTTTTATTCTATTATCTCTCTCTCCATTCACCCTCACAAGTGTTTTGCTTCTGACTACTGCCTCCTCCAATCCACCTGTAAGGCCAATCAGAAAGCAAAAGATCTTTCCCGCCCATTGAACAGGCCTCAGGTGGGGCCAACAAAGGGAGACCTGAATGGAGGCAGGCCCATACCTTTGTGACACTGCTCATGGATTAAAGACTCTTCCCACCCACTCAATAGACCTCTGGTGGGAGGCCTGATTAGAGGCAGGCCCACGCCCTTTCACTAACTAGGTCTGAGGCCCCAGGCCTACAGCTTTTTGCTAGTTAGGCCAAGAAAGGCATGAAGCCCTCAGGGCCCTAAGGGGAGTTGCTAAGACCAGAGCCAATGGTATGTGCACTGAGTTCTGGTCAATCATATGCTGGCTAAGACTGTATAAAAAGAGAGCCCAGAATTGAAAGCAGCAGAACTGGGAGCAGCAGAACTGAGAGCTGCAGGATTCAGAAGCAGACATTGAGAGGACATTGAGGCAGCAGACGCTGAGGGAAAGCCAGCATCAAGAGAAACTACAGAGCATAGAGTGAAGAACAAGAGAGAGTTGCAGAGATCAAGGAACTCGGAGTCAGCAGAGCTTCAGGAGAGAGTGCCGAGTAGAGAGTTAGGATTAGTGATTGCTTATAAGAAGGCACTAGCAGGGGGCTGGGGGAAAGTTACAGGATGGCTTGGCTCCTTGCTACAATACTTTGTTACAATTTCCTTGTTACTACATTGAGATGGGCTTACTGGTTTGGGAATATAATTGCTACTATATGGAATTGGAATTACTGATTCTGGGATTGGATTCTCTCCTGTCTAAATAAATGTTATACTTCCTCTGCCTTCTACTTAGAGAATTTCTTATACTTTGAGATTCCAAACCATTTGAGCATGTTTATGGTCATCCTCAAGGTCATGAATCTTGCCTTACTGATATACCACCTTCCCTTCTATCAGACACCCCCTCCTTCTCTTGTCCTCCTCCCTCCCCATTTCCCTATAAAGTAAGATAGATTTCTATATCAGACTGACTGTATACGTTATACCCTCTTTGAGCCAATTCCAATGAGAGAGCAAGGCCCACCACACCATCTTCCCCTCCACTGTAATAGCTCTTTCGCACTTCTTATATGTGAGCTAATTTACCCCATTCTACTTCTCCCTTCTTCTTTCTCCCACCTTATCACCTCTTAATTTTGGCGGGGTTTTTTTGTGGGGAGGGGCTTGTATCACCCCATTGTAGTCAACTTACACCTGTGCCCTCTGTCTATGTATAGTCCTTCTAACTGCCCTAAGATTGATAAAGTTCTTAATGTCATCTTCCCATGTAGGAATGTTTTAACCTTACCAAATCCTTCATGTTTTTGCTTTCCTGTTTACCTTTTTATACTTCTCTTGACTCTTGTATTTGAAAATCATATTTTCTGTTCAGCTCTGGTCTTTTCATCAGGAAAGCTTAAAAGTACTCTGTTTCATTAAATGACTACTTTGCCCCTGAAGGTTATACTCAGTTTTGCTGAGTAGGTGATTCTTGGTTTTAATCCTAGTTCCTTTGCCCTCTGGAATATCATATTCCAAGGTCTCTGCTCCTTTAATATAGAAGCTGCTAAATTTTGTGTTATCCTAACTGTGGTTCCATAATATTTGAATCATTTCTTTCTGACTGCTTGCAATATTTTCTTCTTGACCTGAGAGCTCTGGAATTTGGCTATAATACTCCTGGGAGTTTTCATTTGGGGATCTCTTTCTGGAGGTGATCAGTGGATTCTTTCAATTTCTATTTTTCCCTCTGGTTCTAGGATATCAGGGCAGTTTTCCTTGATAATTTCTTGAAAGATGATGTCTAAGCTATTTTTCTGATCATGGCTCTCAGGTAGTCCGAGTTCTCAAATCGTCTCTTCTGAACCTATTTTCCAGGCTAGTTGTTTTTCCAATGAGATGTTTCACCTTTTATTCTATTTATTTTTATATTTTTATTTTCTTTTATTGTTTCTTCATGTCTCATGTAGTCATTAGTAACCACTTGCTCAATTCTAATTTTTAAAGAATTATTTTCTTCGTGAGTTTTTGTACCTCCTTTTCCATTTGGCCAGTTCTACTTTTTAAGAAGTTGTTATCTTCAGTGAATTTTTGTACATCTTTTTCCATGTTTGTTCTTCCTCCAAGCTGTTAACTATTTTTTCATGATTCTGTTGCATCATTCTCATTTCTTTTCTTTTATGTCTCTTATTTGATTTTCAAAATCCTTTTTGAGCTCTTCTAGGAGTTCTCTTTGGACTTGACACCAATTCACATCCACAAGCTTCCCCCAACAGAATGAGTGGATGAGAACAGTTTGTTCAATCAGCCATGAAGGTGGTAGAAACATGTACTGCAGAGCGCTTAAAGCTGGGTGACATATCAAAAAAGCCAAGGGACCCATTGCATCCTGGGCTACCACCAGGGATCTTGACTTGTGTCCTATCACAGGACTTTCATGACTCTGGAAGAAAGAATGAGGCTGATGACTTTGTATGCCTCTTCCTCGCTTAAGTCCAATTCACGCACAAGACATTGGCCTATGATGTCACTGGTGCCATTTGAAAATGATGTATGAACAACCACCACCCTGGGAAAGTCATTTAACCCTGTTTGCCTCAGTTTCTTCTTCAGTAAAATGAGCTGGCAAAGGAGATGGCAAACCACTCGAATGTCTCTGCCAAGGAAACTCCAAATGGGCTCACAAAAAGTTAGAAGCAATTGAAAAATGACCGAACCAAAAAAAAACTCTATTTCCTTTATGTTATATATGTATGTGTGCTATTCATATATGTGATACATATGTGCATGTGTTTTATACATATGATATGTGTATATGTGTGCCTGTATATCTGTGTATATACATGTATGTGTATGTGTATATATGTACGTGTGTATACATATACATATTTACACATACATATTTACATGAATATATACATACATACACACACACATACACACACACACACACACACATAAAATCTCCTCATTTAAAATGGAAGCTCTTTCCAAGTAGAGATTGTTTCATTATTTGTACTTGTGTCTCCTGTGCCTAGTTCAGTGCCAGGCATTAAGTAGGGGCTTAATAAATGCTTATTGATTGATTGATTGCTCTCCCTTTCCCCCACCCCATGCACTCCTTTGAACTGTTCCTTATATCAATGAAGTGTAATCCAACAAACAAATTTATACACTGGCCACAACCAATGAGCCCTATCTCATTCCATCCACCTTGTTACTGACCTGTAGTCCACCACCTCTCAAAGAAGAGCCAGAATTCCTGAACTCAGGACTGGTGGCAGCAACATTCAGAGTTTAGACTGTTAGATGCTAGTCTGGTTCCTTCACTCTGCACCAGCTCATAAGGTTTCCTGTGACTCTGTGGATTCTTAACAAACACCATGTCTTAGACACAATGCCATCATATTCATATAACATAATATTTTCATCCATTCTCTAGTCAATGGGTGTTTTCTTTTTTACTTTGGTCCCTGTTTTCCAGTTCTTTATTCACACACACACACACACACACACACACACACACAGATACACACATGCACACACACATGATGTAGCTAAAAATATTTCTATGCTTTAGCTTTTTGCTTACAATAACCTTGGGAGCTCAGTCCCTGGCTTCCTCCAAGCCTCAGCTAAAGTCTCATCTTCTACCCAAAGTCTTCCCCAATTCCTCTTCATTCAGTGCCTCCCCTTTGCTAATTATTTCCTATTGTCCTATACATAGTTGTTTCTATGCCCGGTTGCATATAAACATGCAGAGTTGTTTGCATATTGCTTCCCCATTAGACTATGAGTTCTTTGAGGGCATTTGCCTTTCTTTTCACTCCAGTGGGTAGCAGAGTGCCTGGCACATAGTGGGTGCTTAAGAAATGTTGTTAACTATTGACTGCAAGTTCTATTAGAACCATTTTGCAGATGAGGAAAGTGAAGTTTTTAACAAGTAGTTATTGAATTGGAGTAAAGTCACACACTGAAAAAATAATAGTCAGCTATCAGACCCGGTGTCCTCCAGCATGGTACGCTGGGAAAAGTACTGTAGATTAGAGGAAATGGGCTCAGGTCCCAGCTCTGTCACTTATTGCCTGTGTGTCATCGGGCACGTGACTGAACCTCTTGGGGCCTCAGCAGTTTAGATGGCCTCTAATATCTCTTCCAGCTGTAGATCTATGATCCTAAGGGAGTGAACTGAGCAATGTCTTGGGGACATTGAAAAGCCGAGAAGAGGTCTAGTAAAGGAGACAGAGAAGGAACAATTGGAGAAAAAAGAGGGGGAGCAGGAGCACATAGTGTCCCCAGAGCCAATTAGACTGGAGGGAGGATAGGCAGACAACTGCAAAGAGGCCAAGAAGAATGAAAACCCAAAAAGGCCATTGGATTTGGGGAAAAGAGATGGTCATTCTGTGGGTGAGGAGGCAGGGTATTTGTTGGATTGCTAAGGTCTGAGAAGAAAATGGATAGTGAGAAAGTAGAGGCAACATGTGGGGACAACTTTCACAAAAAGTTTATCAATGAACAAAAAAAGGGAGATAACATGGAAGTTGGATAAGCCAGAAGAGTAAACAGACATATTTTCAGGACTTGGAGAAATGGCATGTCCATAGACAAATGGATTTCACTTTTGTCTCTGGATCCCCATGTTGCAACAATTTGGCTAGCAGCTGTTGTGGGGGTGAAAGACCAACACAAGCCCAACAACAAAAACACTGCCAGCACAGGTTCTTTTGATCTGCTTTACTAAGGAAAGCAACGTTAAGCAGTTAACAGTCTCAGTTTAATCTAACATACAAATGTCATTCACTTAGTTCAGGGAAAAAGCCAGCAGCCTGAGCTTCAGAGCAAATACAAACAAATTACAAACATCAACAGCCAGACCTTGACTGAAGTCTGACCATCCGGGTTTACAAGCTGGAGTGCGCTTAACTACAGCTGCCCAGAGTCTCTACTTCAACACATCTCCAGGAGTGAGAGCCCTTGCAAATAGCTCTGCTCCCTCTTTTTATACACTCTTTAGCGGTCATCAAACATCATCTGAGCCACCAGAACTTAGGCTCCTACTATTTGCTCTGCTCTTAGCAACTCCCATTAGGACCCTGAGGGCTTCACACCCACATAGGCTTGGAGCCTAGTAGATAGGGGTTTGGGCCTGGGGTTTAGCACCTGGTAAGACCCAATCAAAGACACCCAACTTAATTGATATTACACCCCAGAACCAAATAGAGTGCCTAGCACATAAAAAGTTCTTAATAAATGCTTGTGGATGGATGGACGGACAGATGGATGGATGGATGGATGGATGGGGGGATTGATGTAGGTGGATGGGTGGGAAGGAGCCTGTGATAAGAGAGTAATTGAAATGCACTAGAGAGATGGAGTGACTAGTGGACCAGATTATGGAGAAGACTGAAGGGAGTCAGATGAAGGGCACAGGGAGAGGACCTAGAATCATGAGAAGCACAGAACGGCATAGCCTAAGGGATCCTAAGACTAGAAATGACCTAAAGTCTTAGCCCTATTTCCAAGCCTAGTCCTAACACTTACTGTGAGGGGGCAGCTAGGTGGCACAGTGAGTAGAGCACCGGCCCTGGAGTCAGGAGGACCTGAGTTCAAAGCCAGCCTAACACTTGACACATGTACTATCATGTGACCTTGGGCAAGTCACTTAACTCCAATTGCCCTGCCAAAAACAAAATAAATAAATAAACAATAAAAATACTTACTGTCTGTGACCTTCACCTCCCCAGGCCTCAATTTCTTCATCGGAAAAATGCAAGTGTTGAACTACATGAGGTCCCTTCTAGATCTAGAGCTGGGATCCTACAATTTCTAGGGAGGAAAAGAGATCTTTCTTCTATAGATAATGAGTAGAAAGGAGGAAAGGGAGTGGGAGATGATGTGGTGAGTCCTAAGAAATGGAGACTTTGGGAGATCCAGTTGTAGGTTCTAGTCTTCTCAGGGAAGTAGGTGAAGTCATGCACGAAAGGCTTGGAAGATGAGCCAGTTGGGGAGATGGAGGGTGGGGAGTAAGGAGAGGTTGTGGTTAGTTATATTCCTAAGCATTCATATCAGCACCCCCTCTTTCTCCTTTAACCTCATTACTGTCCCATCCCTCTCCCAAGCAGGGGGCCCCAGCCACCATGGATGAGAGCACTTAAGGGAAAATCCATGTCACTACTGCATTAGGAAGCCTGGCTCACCAAGGCTTGAATATTTCTACCCATATCATTAAGCCCCTGAGGATAGTACAAGTGCAGACATGGGGTCTGAAACAGCTTCTTCTTTTTTCTGTGCAAGGCCAAAAATATAAATACCCAAGAAACAGGGCCACACGAATTGTTTAATTTTCAGTCATTCAGCCTCCCAAGACAGCATCGGTTCCTCTGAATGCAGAAAACGGAATTCATTTCCTTCTTCTTTGGTAGTGACTCAGCCACCAGAACATGCTCTTTCCCTGAGCTGGAAAATAAATGCAGCATTATGTTTAGCATGGCTATGGTCATTTTATTGGCACTACTTACTGAAATTCACTTCAGGCAGAACTCAGACTTCCATCTCTCTCTCTCTCTCTCTCTCTCTCTCTCTCTCTCTCTCTCTCTCTCTCTCTCTCTCTCTCTCCCCCTCTCTCTCCTGCTCTCTCTTTCCTCCCTCTCTCTCTCTCCCTTCTGTCTCTCTGTCTCTGTCTCCCTCTGTCTCTGTGTGCATGTGCATATGTGTGTGTGTGTGTTTGTGTGTGTGTGTGTGTGTGATCTCAGTGGATTCTAGAGCTAGAGGCCAGCTCTGAAGTCAGCTGTAATCCTTCAGAAGGGGCTTAGGGGAAGGGACAGCACCAGATGTGAAGTGTTAGTATTCTGCAGTCTTGGAAAGGAATCCAGTCTGGCATCATGGAAGACCCCCCCAAAGCAGCCCTGAGTTGGTCCAATGAGAGCAGAGGAGATGGTCTTGTAGATGTTTGTTCTGGTGACAGACCAAGCAAACCTCCCTTGCACAGGCTTCGATAGCACCTGATCTATCAACAAGCATTGATGAAGCATCTACTGTGTGCTCATCACTAGGCCAAGTGCTGGGAGTGTCAAAACAAAAGTGAATCAGTGCCTGTCCTTAAAGAGTTTACATTCTAATGGAGGAGACTAGATAGATAGATAGATAGATAGATAGATAGACAGACAGACAGACAGACAGACAGATAGACAGATAGATAGATAGATAGAGATAGACAGTAGATTGATAGGTGATAGATATGAATTCTATAGATAGATATAGAGATTATGTAGATAGAGATGAGATATAGATGAATATAGATGTGGATGTGAATGTGGATATAAATGATATAGAGATGTATAGATATTGATGGATATGGATATGGACATGGATGTGGATATGGATGCTAGAGATACAGGCTCTCCAGTCAGAGGAACTAGATTCAAATCCTGCCTCTGGTGTTCACTACCCATATGAACCTTAACCTCTCTCATCCTTGGTTTCCTCATCTATAAAATGGGCTGTTATGGCAACATCAGCCCCTTCTTCTCAGGGTTGTTGTGAGGCTCAATGAGATAACAAATGCAAGGCTATTTGCAAACCCTAAAGCACTAGATAAATACTTGCTATCATGGTTTTTATGTGCACAGTGGTCAGTATATTTGAGCCTCACGATAACTCTGAGAGGTAGATGCTGTTACACAATGGGACACTGAGACCAAGGGAGGTTAAGTGACTTACCTAGGGTCACACAAAGGGTTAGTGAGAAGGTGGGACTTGAGCCTCTGTCATTCTGACTCCACGTCCAGTGCTCCCTCCACTGTGCTCTAAATGCTTGGTCAGTTAAACTTGATTCTTCAAACCCAAGGATTTGAGATGTCGTGTATGTGGATGCAGATCACAGATCAGAACCTGTTTGTGAATCCATAGAATCTAAATTTCTGATAAAATCATAGGCAGAACCTCTTCTTTTCAATTTTAAAAAAATTTACAAATCACCCAGGACGGTGGTGAGGAGGAGACTGGGAAAATGTGCTGGGTGAGAATGCATTGAAGGAACTAAAGACATTTAACCTGAAGATGGAGAGACATAGGGAGCCAGGACGGCTGTCCTCAATTACTCCAATAGCTGTTTTGTGGAAGATGAATCAGAATCAGAACCTCTCCCTGTCCGCACATAGCAGAACCAGGAACCATGAGATGGGAAAGGTAGAAGCCCATTTTAGCTCAATGTTAAGGAAAAATGACCTAATCTGTCAAATCAAGCAAAGCCTGGGTGGCTGTTGGTCAGGGACACGGCAGAAGGTACTTGGCCAGGTCCTGACTGGACAAGTTGGTCTTGGAGTGCCCTCAGTTCTGAGATTCTGGGCTTTTGGGTTTTTGGATCAATTGGAAAGTTGGACTCAGTGGGCTCTGTTGTTCCCTCCATGTCTCAGACTCTACCATTCTGGTGCCATTGCTCTACATCCCAGGCTGGTGGCCTCTTCCCTTAGCTCTGCAGCCTCCTGGCAGTAGGGCAGAGTTACTGGCATACACCACTTTGTAAAACTCCCCAAACAACCCAGTTGTCTCCTCCAAGGCTTCCTATCATTATTCTGTCTGGGGCTTGTTGGTCTTGGCCACAAGCCCTAATTATATTATCTTCAAACAGCAAGTAAACGATATTTCCCACTGAACCTGAACAAGGAAATGTTTGATTTCACATACTTAGGCATTCCAAAATCAAGCTGTTCTGTGTGCCAGGATGGTTAAAATTAGCATTGCCACTGGAGGCTTTCTTGGTCCCCAGCTTCCAAAATGCATGTTTGCATGTTGTCTCGTGATTAGTGAAGGGAAGCCAGAATTCCCACATGTGCCTCTGACCCTGGCTCTGGGTATATTGCCCCAGGTGGCACACCCTGGTCTCATTGTGCCTCAGACAACTACTGATTTCTGGAAAACACCCATCAGTTGTCCATTGCAAAAGAAAACACAGAGTTCAAGGGGTTAGGGTTTGGACATCATCTCCCACTTAGTCTTAATTAAAGAATCATCAATTTCAAACTGGAAGGGACTCTTAAGGCCTTCTAGCCCAACGCTCTCATCTTACAGATGAGAAACAAGGCCCGGGGATGTGCCAAACCCTAAGGAGAAGAGAGCTGGGTTTTGAAATGGGATGCTTGGAATCCAAATCCGGCACTCATCCACGCCCTGGAGAAAAAGCATCTTATCCCAAACATGGACTGGCACTCTGTCATATGGAAATATCAAAGGATCCTGATGGTTCCTGAGGGAATCTGGGTGTGGGCACTGTCTCCACCACTACGTGTCTGTCATTTCTGACTGGGAAGCTAAATGAGGCATTAGCCTCATTCCATTGATATTAAACGCCTGGCCCAGGTTCACAGACCTAGTAAGAGACAGAGGAAGGGTGTGAATGCAGGCTCCATCCACTCCACCAAGCTCCCTCTTCACATTAGACAGCGGACTTTTGGCAATGAGAGCCCCCAAACATTGGATAGATGCCCACTTTGTGCACAGAATAATGCTACTTGCAAGGAGAGCCGAAACCATGAAATGAGGCATTTTCCTTGCCCTCAGAGGGCTTATAATCTAAAGAAGATTTTACCTTTTCCAAAAAATCTGGGATTTTATCCATCATATCCCTCCCCCAATCTGTCATTGTACATCAAAAGTAAACCCTGCCTTCTCTCCCAAATGACTCTGAAGAATCCACCCAAAGTGCCAGTGGCCTTCCTCTGGATTTGAGCAGATAAATGTGTAGAAGGTGGGAGGCGGTGTGGTGTGGTAGGTAGAGAGCTGATCTGGGTTCAAGTTCTACCACTCATATATATTTGCTCTGGCAAATCATATAGCTTCTTGGTGCCCCAAGAAAACTCTCTAGGACTAAGCTACAGAGTTGGTTCTGGCCTGCACTGGTGGAGAAAGACCCCACACCAGATATTCCCTTCACCAATGAAATAACAGCTATTGGAGCTGTGGGAACAGACCATTCCAGGCATGGGGAAAGGCAAGAACAAAGGCCTAGAGGTGGGGGGAAAACATAGGGCAAGGTCAAAGAGGTCATCTACTCTGGCCAGAAGTTTAAAAATCAAGCCACGCAAGCTAGCTCCAGAGAATAAAAGAAGCCTGGATGGGATCTAACTCATTTATTCATCCAAGTATTATGGTCAAATACAGCCAGCCTCTTGAGCCCCACAGCTATGTTGCAGACCCTCAATAAAGTAATAATCAAAGCACACACTTGAAGGCCTGCCAAGCTCTCTTCATGTGCCATCTCATTCCTCAGAGCTATCCTGTGAGGTAGGTGCTATGGTGCTCATATTACAGATGAGGAAATGGAGGCTAAGAGTTGAGTGGCTTGAGCCTTAGAATAAACAATCCCAAAATCTGAAATGTGAGATTCACTCTCATCAAAATCTGCAGCTCTTGGGTTTTGAAAGGTTGGGTGAACTTTGATAAACCCAAAGAATCCAGCTTCTGGGCTAAGAATTCACTATTTCACAAAAACTGCTGGGAAAACTGGGAATAAACCAATATCTTACACCACATACCAAAATAAAGTCAAAATGGGTTCATGATTTGGGAATAAAGGCTGATACTACAAGCAATTTGGGAGAGCAAGGAATAGTTTACCTGTCAGATTTATGGAGAAGGGAAGATTTCATGACCCACAAGAGAGAGCCTTACAAAATGCAAAATGGATAATTTTGATTATGTTAAACTGAAAAGTTTTGTACAAACAAAGCCAATACAACAAAGATTAGAAGGGAAGCAGAAAATCGTGAAAGAATCTTTATAGCCAATGTGTCTGATAAAGGCCCCATATCTAAAATATACAGGAAACTGAGCCAAATTTATAGGAATACAAGTCATTCCCCACTTGAAAAATGGTCAAAGGATATGAACAGACAGTTTTCAGAGGAAGAAATTAAAGATATCTATAGTCATATGGAAAAAAATGCTCTAAATCACTATTGATCAAAGAAATGCACGTCAAAACAACTTTTAGGTACCACATCTCTCCTGTCCAATTGGCTAACATGACAAAACAGGAAAACGATAAATGCTGGAGAGGATGTGGGAAAATTGGAACATTGCTACATTGTTGGTGGAGCTGTGAACTGATGCAGCCATTCTGGAGAGCAATTTGGAACCATACGAAAAGAACTATAAAAATGTACATAACCTTTGACCCAGCAATACCACTTCTAGGGCTGTATCCCAAAGAGATCACACAAGTGTGAAAAGGACCCATATGTACAAAAATATTTATAGCGGCTCTTTTTGTAGTAGCAAAGAATTGGAAATCAAGGGGATGCCCATCAATTGGGAATGGCTGAACAAGCTGTAGTATATGAATGTAATGGAATACGAGCAGATGGACTTCATTATAACCTGGAAAGACTTATATGAACTGATACTGAGTGAGGGAAGCAGAATCAGGAGATCATTATACATGATTACTGACACATGGTATCTGTAAGGACTAACTTTGATAGACTTGGCTCCCCTCATTCGTTTCTTCTTTCTCATGATTCATTCTGTTGGTTATAAATCTTCTTTACAACTGGACTATTATGTAAATAAGTTCAAAGTGAAGGAATATGTAGAAACTACATTGGGTTACATGCCATCTTGGGGGCTGGGGGGAAGAGAGGGAGGGAGAGAAAATTTGGAGCCCAAAAGCTTGTAGAACTGAATGTTGTATACTAAAAATAAAAAATAAATGTATTTATTCAGGAAAAAAAGAAAGGTTGGGTGAAGATCAGGATAACAAGAGAACTGTCTTGTGCCTCCTCTCCTGATTCCCCCCATTCTCCTGAAATTTCTTTGTGCATATTTTTCTTTATTTACCTGTGAACATGCTATCTTCTCCCAGTAGAATAGAAGCCCCTTGAGGGCAAGAACTGTTTTGTTCCTGTCTTTTTATCCCTAGTACATGATTCAAACATAGGAATAGAAACAGGGACCAGAGCTGTGATTCCCATGTGACGAAAGTCCCTCTACTCATGTAAGCTGGCACCTTCCCTGCAACTTATAGACTCAACATGCCTGGGGTCAGATACCTAGAACTGAGAAGTGTCTTCATAGAGAAGATATTTAAACCCATGGGAAGGAACAGAGAGAAGAAAGCCCAGGACAGACAGAGCCTTGGGGGTACACTTACTGTTTGGGGTATGACGTAGGTAATAAAATGAAAAGGAAACCATGAAGGGGTGGTTGAAAAGATCCAAGAATCAACTGGTGTGTCATGGTAACCCAGGGAGAGGTCAATCAACAATGCAATTGTCAAGAAGATGAAGGCAGAGAAGAGACCATGGGATTTGGTGATTAGGAAGTCTAGCATGTTCACTACTTTTCCCAGCTCTGTGTCATCTGCAGATTTGATAAGCATTCCATCCATGCCTTTTTCTCAACAAGTCATGGATAGAAGTGCAAAATGGTCCCAGCCCAAGCCCAGATCCCTGGGGCACTCCACTGGGGACTTCCTTCAGAGTGGATGGTGAACCATTGATGATTACTCTTTGAGTCTGGCCAAAGGTCAGAATTAGGTCTAAATTCATCTCATCGTGCCACTGACCATCTGGCCAGCCACGTCCTCATGTGTGCTGCAAAAATGTAATGAACTGCTTTCCCAAACCCCATGTATCCCTCATCCAGCCACCTCACTCTAGGCCTCACTACCGGCAACTAGAAAATGAAAGGACTGGACCAAAGACCTTGGAGGTCGCCCCAGCTCTGAATCTGGGGAAAAGAGAGAGGACAGGGACTAGGCTTGAGGTTTCATGGGCATAAGGAGTATCCACAGAAGGAAACTTCTACCAAGGCCATGGTCACTCCTCTGAAACTTTGAGTTGCCTGGTTCCCTGAGATGTTGAGTGACTTGCAGAAGGTCATGCAGACACAGCACATGTAAGAAGCAAAACTTGAACCCAAGTTTTTCTGGCTTCAAGGCTAGCTCTCTTCTCTGACAATACATCGTGTACCTTGCTCATAGAAGGCACTTAAAAGGGGTGTGCTGGCACCACATCCCATCTGTTCAGGAGAGACAATTGCTAAGTCTTCAGGGTGAGCATTTGCACCTTGGAAACTGGCAAGGACCACAAATCAAGGCCCAATTGATTGTTTTGTTGATTCTCTATATTTAAGAAAGTGATGGAGAACATGTTAATGATGCCTGTTAAAAAGAAAAAATGTGTCCTGAATACCTTTTCTTTTCCAGAGACCTGTTTGTTAAACATTTACAAGCCCATCCCTAGCACCTAATCAATGTTTCTTTAACAACCCTGACTGAAAAGGCTGGCTCCCTCAGCTGCTCTCCCCCATGCCCCTCTCTGTCAGGTATGACCCCTGTTCTTCCCATTAACAGTCCCTGTTTGTTTCTCTGATGCTTTTCAGTCCCTGAAGATGCACTGCAAAGACTGCGCCCTGGTTACAAGCTCGGGCCACCTTCTGGGGAGCCACCAGGGAGAACGCATCGACCAGACGGAGTGTGTGATCCGCATGAACGATGCGCCAACCCGCGGCTACGGCCGGGACGTGGGCAACAAAACGAGCCTCCGAGTCATCGCCCACTCCAGCATCCAGAGGATTCTCCACAAGAGACAAGAACTCTTAAACATGAGTCAGGGGACCGTGTTCATCTTCTGGGGGCCCAGCAGCTACATGCGGAGGGATGGCAAAGGGCTGGTCTACAACAACCTGCAGCTGATGAATCAGGTCCTCCCGCGCTTAAAAGTCTTCATGATCACGCGGCACAAGATGCTACACTTTGACGAGCTCTTCAAACAGGAAACTGGCAAAGACAGGTAAGGGGACTCAAGGGCAGGAGGGCCCTTGAGGACAAGCCTTGGAGGCCTTGAGCCCTGCGGGAGGCCTGAGGCTTCACGGTCCAGCGGGCAGGCGCCTTCCAAATCTGACCCTCTGTGCTTCTGTGGCAAGGGGATCTCTTGGGTCCCTCCCAGCTCAAGAAGAAAATGGGCATTTACATTAGAGGAACTGTGCTTTAAGAATAAAAACACTGTGCCTGTTTGGAAAGCTTTTTGTGAGAAAGAATCAGGGGATCCTAGAAAATCAGAGCTGGAAGGGCCTTTAGAAATCCTTTGGAATGGTAGATGTAGAGATGGAGGTGACCTTTGGGATCATTGAGCTCAACTCCCTGCCCCACTCCCAACTCACAAGCATACTTTACAGATGAGGAAAGTGAGTCACATAAGGGCCTGTCTGAGGTGATAGCCTCTTAAGAGTGTTGAGTTACTTCTGTGATGCCCATAGTTAATTAGTAGCAGATCAGCAACTAGAACCAATCGACCAATCAACAAGCATTTATTAAGCACCGTGTGCCATGATCACCCTGTGCTGGGACTACTGGAGCCAGACCTAAACAGTCCCTCCCTCTGAGGACCTTATATGGGAAACCTCTGAACAGGGGAAGGAAGAAGCATTTATGAAGTAACTCCCACATGCCAGGCACTGTGCTAAGGGCACTACCACCCTGCTTCTAGCTTTGCCTGCTCCCCTGCTATTATCCCATTAAAAGGTAGAAGGGGAGATGTCATAGTGGCAATCATCTTGGAGCCCCACCAACCAAAGCAGTGAGCTCTGCTTATGAGATTGACACCTCCAATATTTAGGAGTCCAGTGCCTAAATATTCCAAACACATGCTGGAGAGGGAATCCAAGGGCCTGAGTTCAAATCCCAGCTGTGACACTAACTTCCTATACCCCATGGAAAAATCACCCTGCCTTCTCCCGGCCTGGGTTCCTTATCTGTAAAATGAAGGGTCAGAGGAGAAGAGGCCAAAGGCTGCCTTCCTCTCTAAAACTATGACCTCAGAAACATCCAAGCTACCAGTTGGCATCCTCTGCTCTATACCATGATGTAGCAACAATCTGGCTAGCAGCTGCTGTGGGGGTGTAAAACCAACAACAACCAGCTCACAGAACGCTACAAGCCCAGGTTCTTTTGATCTGCTTTACTAAGGAAAGCAACGTTAAGGGGTTGACCATCTTACTTTAATCCAGTATACAAATATCATCCACTTAGTTCAGGGGAAG
Source organism: Trichosurus vulpecula (assembly GCF_011100635.1). Lineage (NCBI taxonomy): Eukaryota > Metazoa > Chordata > Mammalia > Diprotodontia > Phalangeridae > Trichosurus > Trichosurus vulpecula. Next base: position 1,199,568 of record NC_050576.1, on the reverse strand, counting down.
AAGCCAGCACCCCGAACTTCAAAGCAAATACAAACAAATTACAAACACGAACAGAGAGACCAAATATAATTCATTGTTACCAACATCTGAGCTCGACAAGGACTGGCCCAGAGTCACGCAACACTCCTGCTGTGGGTCAGGGCTTCAAAAAAAGAAAGCCAACCTCTGGTTTTATATCTTTTTCAGGGTCAAGTGTGAGTCATACATGCAACTTACCCACGTGACCTAAAAGCTTCACAAAAATGTGACTTAAACCCATGTGATCTAAAAGCCTCTGATATCACAAACTTGTCACTCAAACCCATGTAAACTAGCCTTTCCCTTGAGGCAAGGAGGTTATCAAGGACTCCTAATTTAATCAAGGAAATAAAGGCCAAACTCTTCAAGGGCACTTGGCTGAATTAAGTGCTAAGAGCCCATTTTGATTGCCAATACACATGGATAAAACATCAGGCACCTGTCTTTCTTTTTTTCAAAAGAATCTTAAGTAGTTGTGATGAATTATTTCATCACAAAATATTTCACCTGCACAGTTCAGTTACAGTAATAATAATAACTGGTATTTTCAAAGCATTTTGAAATCCGCCAGTTCTTTGACCAGCCTTTTTCTCATTTGAGTCTCATAACAAGTCTCTGAGGTAGAGACTACAGGCATTATGACCCCCAGTTTACAGATGAGAACACTGAGGCTCTGCCAGGGCAAGAGCCTTGTAGATCACACAGTTCACAAATGGTAGAGGAAGGTCTTGCTGACTCCAGGTTCAGTAATCTATCCATAAGGCCAAAAAGGGAGAGAGATGGTGGCATCAGGTTTTACTTTAGAGTAACATATTCAGAGTTACTTTTTGACTGATTTGTGAAAATTAAAATGAATGGAGCTCCCTTTTATGGTGGAAATCCAACTATCTTTGGCAGGGTGATGACAACCTGTCGGGCGAAAGTTTTTCTAGAGGGTGGGTCAGCAGGGTCTTAAGTCAGACAATTGGCAAAGTGAGTTTTTCCAATCTTTATGAGGCCCTTAGAAATCCAAAGGACACAGCATAGTCTGAATGTAAACTAATGTTCCTTGATTTATTCGTATTTTATTATGGCCAAAAAGGACAGAAAGATAATCTTGACCAGCCCATTCATTTCCCAAATGAGGAAGTGGAGGCCCAGAGTGGTCCAATGACTCACTGAAGGTCACTCAGCAAGCTGGGCTCTTTCAATGCAGTCTGATTGAACAAGCATTCACTAGGCAGCTGCTCCATGCTATGAATACAAAGATCTTTTTTAAATAGACCCTGATCTCAAGGAGCATACATTCTGGGGTGTAGGGGGAGGCACATATAACTAAATACAAATCATTTTAGTGTGGAAAGAAAGCTAATGATTATCAAAGGTTCTTAACCAAGTGGCCTGTATATTTGTTTTTTTAAAAAATATTTTGATAATTGTACTCCATTATAACTGGTTTCCTTTATAATCCAATGGATTTTGTTTTTATTTTAAATTTAAAATTATGATTCTAAAATTTCACCAGACTGACTGCCTAGGGGTCCAGGATGCAGCAAAGTGAAGAATTCCTGAACTAGGAGAATCAGAAATGTCCTTGTCTATAGGATGGAGCCCCTGCATTGGGTCCTGAGAGACACTCAAGTTCAAAGAACTGTCTGAAGGCAGAAAGCCCACAAGAGGCACCTCGGGCAGAAATGGGGGTGGAGGGACCATGGGAACAACAGAAGTGCCCCCTGGGCTGACTGGGAAGAAGAGTAACATGGAGTCTGGGGTCATGTCTTTAAATACCAAGCTGTGGCATCTGCATTTTATCAGAGAAATCATAGGGAACCCCTGAGAAGTCTTAGGAGGAACATGATTTCGGAGATGATGAGAGGCTGGGTTACCCTGGTGGTTTTGTTAATGGAGTGAAGAGTACAGATGTGAGAGAGGCTGTGAAGGTAAAATTAATAAGACTTGTCAACTAATGAAATATGGGGAAGGGATAGGGAGGAGGGGTGAAGAGGGGAGGAGCACTCCAAGGCTGCAAACATGGGTGACTTGAATAATGGGGATGCTCTCACAGAACCAGGCAAGTCTGGAATAGCAGACATTTTAGGAACTAGGACAGATGAGGTCTATTTTGGACAGTCTGAATGATCAATGGGACATCCCAGGAGATATACCTCGAAGGCAGTTGACGGTGTTGGGCTGCAGCTCTTGAGAGAGACTGGGCCTGGATATGTAAAGATTAGAGAGTATCATCAGAAAGATGATAATGGAAGCCATCAGAGCTGATGAGATCCACTAGAAAGAGAATGTAGAGGAAAAAAAAAGTGAAGGCTCAGGAGGAAACGATGCCCATGATTAATTAGAAGGGGAAACATGGATGGTCCAATGAAAGAGACACAGAGATTTCAGGTCCATAAGAGGAGAACCAGGGGAACAAAGCATCATGAAAGCCAAGGGAAAAGAGGAGAGGAGGTGTGCTGGGGGGAGGGGTGTCTGGGGGAAGGAGTGTGCGAGGTGGAGAGGAGAGGTAGAAGTTGGTTGACTGTGTCCAAACAAAGGGAGATGAGGCCTATGAGAGACCATCATATTGAGCAATTAAGATACTGTTGACAACCTTAGAAAAAAGTTTCCATTGAAACATGAGAACAAAGGCCAGATTGAATGGGAAGTCCATAGAAGGAGACGAATGTAGAATGTCAGCTACAGAACTGGACTGGAGTCAGGAAAACAGAAGCCCTGGGTTCAAGTCCTGCCTTCAACACATCCGTGACCTTGGTTGTTGTCAGTCACGTCCAACTCTCCATGGCCGCATTTGGGGTCTTCTTGGCAAAGATCCTGGAGGGGTTTGCCATTTCCTTCTCCAGCTCATTTTACAGATGAGGAAACTGAGTCAAAGTGGAATGACTTGCCCAAGGTTGAACAGCAAGGAAGTGTCTTAGGTCAGATTTGAACTCAAGAAGATCACTCTTCCTGCCTCCAAGCCCAGTGCTCTATGATGGATAGCGATTAGCCAGGTGACCTTGGGCAAGTCATTTAATCCATCTGGGCTGTTTCCTTACCCACAACAGGAGAGTGACCATACTCACCGTATTGTGGAGAAGGTCTTTTGTCAAATGTAAAGAAATTAAGTGTGAATTATAATCATTAACAGATAATTTTCTTTTATAAAATTTTATTATGAGGAAGCAGGCAGAAACATAGATGAAAATGAAGTAAAAATCTACTCCCCAAATGGGGAGCAGTTTGATCCAGGCTTGAACCTAGGATTACGATTATTATCATTATCATTAGGTAGCTGACTGATAGGGTGGATAAAGGGTCGGACTTGGAATCAGGAAGACTTGAGTTCAAATTCTGCCTCATATACTTATTAGCTATATGGCCCTGGGCAAGTCGTTAAACTCAGTCTGCCTCAGTTTCCTCATTCGTAGAACGGGGATAATAACAGCATTTAGGTCGCAGAGCCATTGTGAGGGTTCAATGCCATAATAGTATTTTACACTGTGTAGCAAACCTAAGGCACTAGAGAGAGCTAGCGAACTCTTGGGATGACTATTCTCCTCCTCTGGGTCCGGTTTGTCCACGGGGTTCAGATAGACGTCGCCTGGGGCACGTGAGTATTCGGCTGTTGTCCTCTGACGCTTATGTTCTTCAGGCCATTCCACAGCTGGCTCAGATAACTGCTTTTTGTAAGTGAATCAGGGTCTGGAGGTGGCCCTCACCGAACACCCCTCAGGGAGCCCCCTCTTAGCTGACTGGACCCAATGACCGTTCCCCCTCCCTCCACCCCCCATCCACCACTCCCCACGTCCGCCTCCAACCCTCCATCTACCCCCTCCCCATCCCTGCCCCTGGGGGATTTCTCCTAGAAAGTCTTCGGTTCTGCGTAGGCTGGAGCCTAGGAGTAGTAAAGTCGTGACATCTATCACACATTGTGCTCTTCAATTTCATGGATTATTTATTGAATTCAAGAAGAGCAATGGCATATTTATAACACCTGAAAATGAAAGGAAGCGGATTTCCGAGACGTCGTGAGAAGGGGAATGCATTTTTGGATCGGGAGCTGAGACAAGAAAAGAGTGTAGAGTTGGCTGGATCGGAATTCGGAGTTTGTCACCGCGTGAAATCAGAGGAGAAAAGAGCCCTAAACTCTCCGAGGTGAAGAAACACTCCAAGAGGCACTGATTGCACCCCAGTGTTCTCTGATATTAGAAAGTAACTGTACTTGAAAATAACTTTATAATTGAATAAGGGGGCATTAGGAAAATGCGATTGCGAACCAATATTAGAGTAATTAGATAAAGGGGACAGAAATGAATTAACTGCGGGGAGAGCGTCGCCGTGGAGATTCTAAATGAGATTCTCGCCGAGCAGAAAGCCCTCGCACTGTAATTTACTGCGCACTGTAGAATTAGCAGCTCTGGGTGTTACTTCATCATATAAAAGAATATTTGATAATTTCCCCTAATAAGCACATGACAGCTTTTCATATTCTTCCATTACAGATGATTAAGCGTAAAAAATAGGAGAGATTCCTTTCTTGGAAAGGGGTTCAAACCTTCCAAGAGAGCCGCCGCTTTCCTGCGGGGTTTCTCCGGTGTCTTAGCCTGAAAGAATTCGGAACCAGACTGAGCCACGACCAAGTCGCCTTTTTGAAGGCTGGTCGCTTGTTTCCTTTGTCTCCCGCTGGCATGCTTTCCATGTGTGCCTGGGGAACTTCGAGCCTCCAATTGCCCTTTTTCCCTCGGATTCGGGCAGCCCCTGGGTAAGAGAGGTGAGGAGCCAAGATAGGCTCTTGGTCACTCCCAGCTTCCCAAATCCATTTCTCGGGGTACACAAATGAGCTCTACAACTGCCCCATCTTGTTGGCATCTCAGTCCAGAATCACTTTCCTGCATGGCCCACGCGGCTGAGCCGGCAGAGCCAGGCTGGATCGCCCTCCCCTCTAGGAAGACCTCCAGGTTCTTCCTCCCACAGCCCCTCCCCAATAACCTGCCTCACTTCTTACTCATACCCTTGGGACCTTCTAGAGGAAAAAGAGACCTGGCTCTGGCGTCAGGGGACCTCTTCAAATGCCACCTCAGCTGCTAGCACCCCACGACTTTGGACAAATATCTCCGCCTCTCCCTGCTCCTTGGCTGTAGAATGGAGAGACCAAAGAAGATGGACTCTAAGCTCATTTTCAGCACTACAACTATGAACCTAAGGACTAGATTATTTCTAAGGTTCTTTGCAATTCTAGATCTATGCTCTATGACCTCCCATCCCCCCATTCCACCAAAAGAGACCATAGGAGCATCAGTTTAGAGCTGGAACCGACCTTAGAGACCATATGTTCCCACAGCTTCATTTCACGGTTGAGGGACTGAGTGCCTTGACCAAGGTCACATGAACTGGGACCTGGATCGACATACTTTGGCTACAGGGGTGTGCTCGAATCCTCCCTAGCCAGGCCATCGTTACATTTTCTGTGAGTGTATTTACACCTTTAGAATCTGCAAAGCTACAAATCAGCACTTGATGGTGATAGAGAATGTATGGATGAAGCATGTCATATACCCTTTAGCAAGGGGAGGGGGGAGGCACAGAACTGGTTGTTAAATATTTACCAGCCCACTTCTCTCTGGCTCCAAAGCTGTGCGATGTGGCCATGGCTGGAGGGAAAGAAGGAGGCTCCTAATAATGGTTTGCAAAGCTCTCCCAACACAGTGCCAGGTACATGTTCTGGGCACTAGATGATTGTTGAATGATTTGTTTCATGCCATGACCATCCTGTCTAATAGTTCCAAATCTAGCTCTGAGACTTGGGTTATCCTGCCTAAGGGAGCAATCAGCCTCTGCATTAAAACCAAAGGGTGATGCAGGAAAGAGCCGAATCGATGGTATCTCTTGGAACCTTCAGACTCTGTGTGCCTGTTAAGAGCACCAGGGCACTTTCAGTGGACTCAGCTGCTTTCCCCAGCATTTGGGGAATGGAGCAGCTGCTTAGATCAGATAATTTTAAAACTGGATATCAGAGAACACTGACTGAGGGGTCCGCTGGTGCCCTGACCTAGCTGAGGTTTGGGACAAAATAAAAGATTTCTCCTTATATCACATCCTTTCTCCTCCTTTCCCCACCTTCCACTCCTGCCAATTCCACTCCCTGTGAAATGAAAATAATATGAGGCCCCTTCAAAAGAAAATCACTTTCTACCATTGTCTAATGTTTGAAGTTAAAAGCAAAAAGCTGCCCTGTGAAATCCCTTATTCATCTCACACATGACACTGTGGTTGGGCAAAGTCAGACAGTCTGACCTTGGGGATAAGGTATTTGAAACTGGTTAATGGGGCACCACGACCACTGCAAAATGAAAACAAAATGAAAGAGGGATCCACCAAGAGATGGAAAGACCCCCCCCCCAGCCGAGCTGTATCTTAGGGAGGCTGGCAGGAGCACTCATTTACCATCAGGTTCTTCTTCCAGGTGTGGCCTTCCTGGGCTCATCCTCAGATGGGATCAAGGAGCCTGGAGGACTGTGAAAGATGATGCAATTTCTGATCTTTTCAAGAACAGAGCTGGGCCCTGAATTGTTCAGGACAAGTAGAGCAAATAGTCCCAGGGACACAGACAGGACAGAGGCCCTCTCACCACAGGCTCATCAAAATGGGATGAGCAACAGAGAGATCAGTAACAAGGACAGACTGGTTGGTTCATTTCACTTGAGGTAAGACTTCCCCATAGCATACTCACATACATGAAGATTCCTGCTTACTTGTGTACATCCCAGAACTTCCAACCACACCTTCAGCCTCCAGTTAGTGACCCATGATGAGGGGAAGCCCACCACTGCCCCAGGCAGCCCTTTGCATTTGAACAGCACTCATGTTTGGGAAGATGTTCCTACATCCAGCCTCATCGTGCCTCTGCCAATTCCCCATTGCTCCTGGTTCTGTCCTTTGGGACCAAACAGAACAAGTCTAAGACTCTTCACTAGCTCATAGATCTTGAGCTGAAAGGTGGCTCAGAGGCCAACCAACCCCACTGCTTCATTTGTTAGAGAAGGAAAAGAGGTGTAACAAGGGGAAAGGACTCTGTCCCAACAGTCACACACCCAGGTAAGGAGTATCTAAATAGGGCAGGGTATTTGAAGCTGAGACCTTGGGCCCTTGATCGAGTGTTCTTTCCACTTCAATGCACTGCCTCATCCACATGGCTTAAAGTCTACATTTCTTCATGTCATCAGGGAATGGAATGGTTCAAGCTGTCTAAATGACTTGGCTAATAGAGAGTTTTTGAATAATTAGAATTCACCACTCCACTGACCTTCATGAAGGCTCTGATTGTTGGGGACTGGAAGTGACCTGTGTACTCACAGGTCATGCCAGATGAGGATAGGTCCTTCCAGGCTGGGAGGGCTGCAGGGCTGAGAGAAGAAAGCAATTAATCAGTATTTGTTTAATTGAATTGAGTATGGGCGGGTATGGATTCTGTATGTCACTCAAACTAGCCTAGCTACGTTTTCAAATCTTTATTGTCAGACAGTGGGCCATGAATAATGATCTTTTTGACCCCAACTAAAGACTGTATCAACTCTTAGAGGTGACCAACATAAGTTTGAGATCAAGAGTCCCTGGACTGATTCAGATCAACTCAATTCAAAAAAGCACTTATTAGGCACCCATTCTGTGCCAGGCACTGTCCTAGGTGCTGGTGAGGCAAAGACCAAAATGAACTAACCCTTACTCTCATGGGGCTAACATTCTCCAGGGGAAATGACATGTGTACAGAGACTCGGGTTCAAATGAAATGTCCACTAGTTATGATTCCTGTGGCCTCAGACAAATCCCTTCCCCTCTCTCAGACTCAGCTTTCCCATATTGAACTATGACCTGTAAACCTTTCAGCTCTAAACCTGGGATCCAAACGCCATCTAAGCAAATACAAAATCTATGTAATACTGAGGGGTGGTGGGGGAGGACGAGCACTAGTGGTGGGAGACATCGCTGTTGTGATCAGTAGACAGCGCTTACACAGAACCTTAAGGCTGACGAAGGGCTTTGCAAATATTAATTCATTTGATCCTCACAGTAACCCTGGGCAGTGCTGTTATTATCCTTACTTCACAGACGAAGAAACTGAGGCTGAGTTGGGGTCAATGACTTTCCCGGGGTCACCCAGGTAGGAATTGTCTAGGGTCAGGTTGGAACGCGGGGCTCCCTGACTTCAGGCCTAGCGCTCCATCCGGAGCATTCTTGTTTGGTTGGTTAGTTTTTAGTAGAAGTGAACCTTTTTTTTCAGATTGCTTGGCCTTGATTTCCTCTTTTGTCAAACGAGGCAGCCAGGCTCTGGGAGCCCTGAGGTTGTTTTCAGCTCCATCTTCTGAGTCCATTGGTCTGGACACAAGGTCTGGCTCAGAGACTGTGACTTCGCTGAATCCCAGACACCGGCTTCCTAAAATGGTCTCCGGGGAGACAGCGATGTTTCTGTGCAGCCTCTAGATTTCCAATAAATGTTTATTGAGCATTTTTGTTGAATTACGTTGTAATATGTGGCAAGTCCAGTTAAGAGATTTCTGTTTGATTGAAGACTCAATGACAGAGTTTTTATTGTCTCTCATCTATATATTTTAGTAAGGGTGTGCCAACCTGGAAGCTTAATTGTGTTTCCTTTCAGGAAGATCTCCAACACTTGGCTCAGCACTGGCTGGTTCACAATGACGATCGCATTAGAGCTCTGCGACCGAATAAATGTCTATGGCATGGTGCCCCCCGATTTCTGCAGGTAAGATTTGTTCTGGAAGCATTCCTCATTGGCAACACTGAATGGGGTGGGTTCAAGAAGCAGAGAGGGATGAGAGAAAGCAGGCTGCTTTTGGGTTGGAAGGGCCATTCCCCAGCTGGGCCACTCCTAGCTGTGGGGCTTCAGGAAGTCCACCTCACTAAGCCGGGCCTCCATTTTTTCACTTGTCAAATGAGGGGGTCAGAATAGAGGGCATCTAAGGTGCCATCTGGCACTCAATCTACAATCCTAAATCTGATCCTGGAAATGTCGCATTCTGAACATCAACCCTGAAGCATGTCTAACTGCCTTTTTGAAGCAATTAATTAACGTGTCCCAAGGTCTGATTCTGAAGGTAACAAACAGCATTTAATTATGTGGTATAAAATATTGAAAGTTTTTGTTTGTACTGCCAGAGAATTAATCCATCTTGTGGGTCTCACTTCTCCCTTGAATATTTATCAGCAGAGAGTAAGGCAATAATTGGCGTGATATTAATGTGAAGCGAGCATTAAGAAATATTAGTTTTCTTCTCCTTTGAAAGGAATGTGGTGATTCTTTAAGAAGCTAAAGAGGGCAATTCTTCTGACAGTTGGGACTGTTTTCTAAAATTAAACTGTTCCTCAGAGCCTGCTTCCCTGGCTTGTCTCCTGTCTGCCATTGCCCTTGTGTCTGCAAGTCTGGAGCCAAATGCATGGGCTTGCCTGATTTGGGTTCATTTTTAATGTCAAAAGAAGTTAGGAGCATCTCCTTATGTGCATCACCTTATCTGGCTGGCATGGGTGCAGGCAGACTTTGAGCCCCTCCCAAAGTGCACAGCCTGATTTATTTGGACTCACGATTAATCAGGGATTCCTAATTGGAATGAACGTCTTTCTTTAAAATATTTTGATAACTATAATTCAATATAGTTTCTTTGTATACCTACGTATAATAATAAGCTTATTTATCCATGGGCCTTAAAAAACGTGTTTATCCATGAGGCATTTTGTACATCACTTTGGCATGAATGGTCAGACAGACACACATAGAGAGTGACACTCACATGAGAGTCTCCTGAATGGGGTACCCTCATCCCTAGCATCCCCTTCAAGTAGCCTCCTTAGCTGTCCCAGAGCCAGGGAGAGGTGAGGAGGACTGGACAGGGGGTGGCTGAGGGACTGGAGCCACCTTCCTCTAAGGACACTGAGAGGGTCACACATTGTCAGCTTCCAGTGAGGTGGAAGGGTGAACCATTGCCAGCACATGACTTCAATGCCAGCGCATGACTTTGATGTCGCTTGAAGTCCTTGGTCTGGGGGATGAGGCTCATTTGAGACATGAATTGGCCCCAGGTTACTTCTCCATTTAGAATCAGCCTCAGATGGGCCTTTGGCTGCCCATCCGTGTAACAGCAAACTCCCACAGAACAATACCGCGTGGCTGCCTATTAGGTATCGAGCTGCTCAGGTGCCCCTGCATATTCCCCAACCTGTCATCTGAATCCAAAGAATTATCCACACTGGGCCAGGCTCTTCAAGTGAAACAGGAGTTCACGGTCCCTTGTTCTGAGGCACATTAACCATTTCAGGCCCTGAGGGACTGCGGGTCTCTTCAAGGGATCCCAGTAGCCTCCCAGGGGTTAAAGTCACAGAGGTTAGTGGGCCTGTGAGCCAAGAGTGCGCCAAAGAAGCCTGTGCCATGGTGGGCCTTGTACCAGAGCCAGGAAGGCCATGGCCCCTTGCCAGGTCAGACCATATCCAATGCCATGTTTAGCACCAGGCACCACATTCTAAGGAAGCCCCAGACGAGCTGGAGGGGTTTTGGAAGAGGACCACCAGGAGGGTGGAGGGCCTCCAGACCAGGTCATGTTGCAACAACAATGATGACGACCACAGCGGTCACATATCACACTTGTAACATTTACAAAGAGCTTTGTCTGTATCATCCCATTCCATCCACAGTCTGGAGAGAGGCATGAACAGAAGGGAACAAACATTCTGAAGCTCCTACTATGTGCCAGACACTGCACTAAGGGTCTCATGTGGTCCTCACAACAACCCTGGAAGACAGATGCCATCAACATGAGCCCCATCTTATCGTTGAGGATGCTGAGGCAGCAGAGGTCAGCCCAACCTCACCCAGCTTACTCAGTGTCTGACACTGGATTTCAACTCAGCTCATCCTGACTCTAAGTCTACTGCTTTACCCCTCTCTCTCTCCTTCCCTCCTCTCCTCTTTTCCTCCTCTCCTTGCCTTCTTCCCTCCATATTTCAGTACCCTGGGGCACCTCCAGAGTTCTAGGGCTAACTCTTAGGAGTTGGGGGTTGTCTTTCACACACCATGGCTCATAAACCACTATGGTGTGGAGTGCTGGTCTACAGGACCTCTAAAGCCCCTTCCCATGCTAAGATTCTTTGATTCTCTGACCTTAGTCACAGTGATGGAGAGTGCTTACCTGCCCGTTGACCAGGAGCACACACGCTCTCCAGGCAAAGGAGGATATGTCATGTACTGATCTACAAAAACAAACCTGCCCATAAGCAGAAGCAGCCTCTGTGGCCCCACTCTCTGGCTACAGAGGCCAACGACAGGCAGTCTCACTTACTGGGCAGGACGCTGGGCTCACTGTGACCCTGGTTTTTTAAAAGCCACTTGGCCAAGTGGAAACATTTTTCTCCCTGTCATCTGGGAAGAAGGCGGTCTTTCCTCAATGGCTGTTTTGAGTCAGGCTGTGAAATTCAAAGGGGTTAGGCAGGGTCATGTGACCCAGAGTTGGAATGAATTATCAAGTCTGCTCCCCTCATCTGACAGAGGAGTCAACCAAGGCTCAGAGATCCCCAGTGACCTACCCAGGATCACACCCTTGGAAGGAGCAGATCCAAGATTCTAACCCGGATTTTCTCACTCCAAAACCAGGCCTCTTTCAGCCATGCCTATCACAATGTTTGATTAGAATAGAACACTGAAAACAAAATGACTACCTAGTGATAGGGAACGGGGAAAAATGTGGCAGATCAACTCCACAGAGTATCATTGAGAAACGATGACCAAGGGATTCGGAGATGCGTCAGAAGACTTGCCTGAGCTGAGAAGGCAGCATGACTAAGGGAAGCAATGCTGACAGGCAGCCACAGTTTCCTTACCAGTTTTGGTCTCTTCTCCATCTGCTCGGTAAAGACAAGGGGACCACCGATGCAGAAAGCTGCATACGCATTTGGACAGGGTCACTGCCTTAGCTCAATGCATTTTTCTATTACATGAACCTTTGTGATATTTATGGCAAGGTACCACAACTAGTCTTTCAGTACTCACCTAGGAACCCAGGGCCAGACATTCAGAAATCGCTGGTCCCGTTGTTCATTTCGCCAGTGAGGAAACTGAGGCTCAAAAGGGTGAATAACTTGCCCGGGTCATGGAGGTAATTTGGTGGGCTTTGAACCAAGGCAGTGTGACTCCAGCCCAAGCCCTGGTTTCTAGAAAGTTCATCCATCTGCAGCCCCTGTGCTTCTCCCCAGTACCATGTACCCATGTACAGAAAGCCACAAAGGAAGGGATGCAAATAGCACCAGAGACAGCAGCAAGACATATTACTCTGCAGCACGAAGGCCCCTAAATCATGCCCTATCTCTTCTGAAAATCAAACCCTTTCTCTTCAGATGGAATATAAATTGCTGTGAATGATCTACTCTCGCTGCCTTCAGAAGGAAGGTATGGAGGGATATTTCCAGGCTCAGTTTCCATTGTAAATTGTTTGCAATAATAATGGACTGCACATTAAAATTTTGCCTAATAATCTGATTTCTGGTGATCCTGGGTACATTAACAAGTTTACAACTCTCTGTTCCCCATCGTTTCTAGAGTATTAATTAGTGGAGTAATGGTTCAGAGTGATCACCACCATGGAACTAAATTAATATCTCATCCATAATGTGAAGGACATCTCAAAGGTACCATGAATATCAGAGAGTTGATTCTGCTAGAATTATTAGCCAGAGAGCATTAATAAAGCTGCCAGGACAACAGGGAAGTGTTTTTTTCCTTGGCTTCCATCCATAGTGGAGAATAAAAGGAAAGTACAGGATTGGGGTTGAATGCTAATGCTGTCGACGGTGTTTCTGTTCAGTTCAATCCATCCATCAGTCAGGCCACTAGTAAGCATGTGCTGGACAGGCACTGTGCCGGACACTGCAGACCCAGGATAAAAATAAGAGTCCCAGCCCTTGGTGGGGGGAGGGGCTTATGTTCTACTGGGGGGAGGAGAGTACAATTTGTTTACATATAAACAATTAATAAGCAATTGTTAAGTATTTATCATGTAACAATCATCTGTGGTGAGGTGGATAGAGCTGGCCTCAGTGCCACCCCAGACACCTACTGGCTTCATGACTTTGGGCAAGTTACTCAGTGCTCTGGCACATTTAAGTTACAGAAAAGGTGTTGACCTGCATTGGTGGAGAGAGCTTTCTCAGCTGGGAGTTCCTAATATGAATGAAACACAGGTCTGGTCCCAGTCTCCCCTCCCTAGCCAATCACTGTGCTAGGGATACTAGCACACACAGGAAAGCATTCTTTTTTGCAAGTTTTAAAATATTTTCATTTAAACTTTTGAGTTCCAAATTCTATCCCTTCCTTCCCTCCCCCCTCCATAAGACAGGGAGTAATTAGATATAGGTTATATATGTGCAATTACCTAAAACATTTCCATATTAGCGTTTTGAACAAGAGGATTCAAATAGAAAAAAAATGAAAGTGAAAAATAAAATCAAAACAACTCTTAGGCACCATATCTCACCTGTCAGAATGACTAATGACAAAACAGGAAAATCATAAATGCTGTAGAGGATGTGGTAAAATTGGAACCCTAATGCATTGTTGGTGGAGTTGTGAACTGATCCAACCATTCTGGAGACTAATTTAGAACTTCACCCAAAGGGCTATAGAAATGTGCATACCCTTTGACCCAGCAATACCACCTCTAGGGCTGTATCCCAAAGAAATCATACAAGTGGGAAAAGGACCCATATGTTCAAAAATATTTATAGGAGCTCTTTTTGTGATGGCAAAGAACTGGAAATCAAGGGAATGCCCATCATTTAGGCAATGTCCTCTGAGAATTGTTTCAAGAATTGAGTATGTTGAACCTGGAGAAAGGAATATTTAGGGAGGGTCTGATAGCATTTGGAGGGCTTTCATGTGGGGAAAAAAAGGATTAAATGAATTCTGCTTGAAGGCAGAACTGGGGGTAATGAGCAGAAATAATCAAGAAGAAAATTTCAACTAAATGAAAGGGAAAAAGCCTTCCTCCTGAATGGGTTGCCTTGGGAGTACAGGAGACTTGCTTTCACACATGGACTCAAAGCCAAGGGTGGATGCCCATTTCTCAGGGATTCCATTTCCTAGATCAGCTTAGGTTCCTGCCAACTCCAGGATTCTTGCTGAAACATCCAATACAGGGGGGTTAGGGCCAGGGCTCCAGGCAGGCAAAGAATAACCTTGAGTAATGAGGAAAATGGATTAATCGAACAAACCACAAGCTTTAGGAAGTGCCTACTGTGTGTCACACACGATTCTACTTCCTGGGAATACAAGGACAAAAATGAAATGGTCCTTGGCCTCCAAGAGCTTACATTAGGAGACATTGTGGACACCCAAAAGCACATCCAAAATGTCTCCTCTGCCCTCAGGCAACACCTTGGACTGCTGTTTTTGCTTGTTAGATTCCTTTGGAATTGAATCCCTTTGCTTGAAATGGTCCATAAAGGAATCTATTTCACATGAAAGTTTTTTAAGTGCAAAATAAAAACAAGCAAACATCTTCTTGCTACCTCCTCGCTTCCCCCTGGAGCAGTTGGTCCAGAGTCTTGTGGGGCATGAGCAGCCGGGCAGACCCCAAGGACCCAAGCTCCAACCCTGTCTGCTCTTTCCAATGAATGTTCGCTTGGGCACAGCATCCCCCTTCTCTGGCATGTGGACGTGTTAGAAGGGAAGCTCTTCATGGGCAGAGCTTGTCTGCTTTTGTCCCTGTTGACATACAGGTGCCTTGTATCTCCTCTGGAGGTGTCTTGTACACATGTGAATGTGTATTCTCTAAAGTGTGTCTGACAGGCACACACATGTTGTCTTCCCTCATGGAATGTAGACTCCTTGGATGGCTTCATTTTTGTTTCTGTATCCTAGATTGCTGGTCCTAGAGTCAGGAAGACCTGAGTTCAAATTCAACTCAGACACTAGCTGAGTGACCCTGCCACTCTACTTCTGTCTGCCTCAGTTTCCTCAACTACCGAATGGGAATGATGATAGTACCTACATCCTAAGGTTGTTGTGAGGCTCAAATGAGATAAAGTGCTTAGCACATTGCCTGGCACATAGTAGGTGCTTCTTAAATGCTTTCCCCTAGCATCTGGTACAGTGTCTAGCCCTAGTAGGCACTTCAGTACTTGTTGCTTTCTTGATTCGTTGATTGCTTTTCAAGCAGTCTCTAGTGCCTAGTTAAGTCAAAAAGCATTTATGAAGCACCTACTATGTGCCAAGCACTGTGCTAAGCCCTGAGGAAACAAAAAAGGCAAAAAACCAATCCCCCTGTCAAAGAGTTCACGGCATGTACTATGTATGAACAAGATGGAGACAGGATGAATTGGAGACAATGCCAGAGAGAAGACGTGAGAAGTAAAGGGGGAAAGGAGAGGGTTCCTGTAGAAGGTGGGACTTTACCTGAGATTGAGGGAAGCCTAGCACACTGATGGACACGTAGTAGGTCCTGCTGTTTGACTGACTGACCTATAAAATAAGACACCCAGACAAGATAGAGTCAAAGGTCCCTCCTATGTTTGTAAAGCTGAATTTTGGAACACACCCAATGCCAGTTCATCTCAATGCCTCCAGGATTGCTGCTAGAACAGGCACACTGGCTGGTCCCATCAATGGGGAGGATTTACCCCAGTGGGGGCTCTTATCTCTGTGAGAACTGCAAAAAAATTCTCCATAAGATCAGAGAAATTGGAATTTGATCCACTGTTCAGGTTGTAGGACATGTAACACATTCTTTAAAAAATGCCCCTTGTTGAGGGGGCAGAGCCAAGATGGCAACTGGAAAGCAGGGACTTGCATGAGCTCCCCACCAGGTCCCTCCAAACACCTATAAAAATGGCTCTGAACAAATTCTACAACTGCAGAATGCACAAAATAGCAAAGGGAAGCAGGGCTCCAGCCCAGGACAGCCTGGATGGTCAGTGGGAAGGGTCTATCACATGGAGCTGTGAGCAGAGCGGAACACAGCCCAGCCTAGGCTGCTCCAGGACCAACCAGACCACGAGCCAGATGGAACAGGTGTATCACCCTGAATCAGTGAGCTGTGGCAGTTACCAGACTTCTCAACCCACAAACACCAAAGACAACAGAGAAGGTTAGTGGGAAAAGCTGCCGGGACAGAGTGAAAAGGGTTTGCTGTCAGCCACCACCCCGGGGGCAGTGGAGGCGGTGCAGCTCTGAGGCTGCTTCCAGAGCTACAGCTGCAGTTGCCTCTGGCCCCAGGCCCACCTGGCGGGAGGAATTAAGAGGCAGATTAGAGCTGGAGTGCAAAACCTGCTTTGCCCAGCTTGAATCTGGGCCGCAATCCTGGTTGGCTGTTCTTGGGGGAGGAGGACCACTGGTGTGGCAGAGCTTGCCGTGTAGAAGTAGCTCGGGAAATAGCAGCACAGCCCCTCAAGCTTCAGACAAAGTACTCTCTACTCTACAAGCAGTCATACCCTGATGAAAAATTCAAGGGTCAAGTAGTTGGCTGGGAACATGAACAGACAGCGAAAACAGTCTCAGATTCAGACTCCAGACTTTGGAATCTTTTTTGGTGACAAAGAACAAAACATATAGCCAGAAGGAGTCAACAAAGTCAAAGAGCCTACATCAAAAGCCTCCAAGAAAAATATGATTGGTCTCAGGCCATGGAAGAGCTCAAAAAAGATTTGGAAAAGCAAGTAAAAGAAGTAGAGGAAAATTGGGAAGAGAAATGAGAGTAATGTGGGAAAACCAAGAAAAACAAGTCAATGACTTGCTAAAGGAGACCCAAAAAAAATACTGAAGAAAATAACACCTTAAAAAAATAGACTAACTCAAATGGCAAAAGAGCTCCAAAAATCCAATGAGGAGAAGAATGCCTTGAAAGGCAGAACTAGCCAAATGGAAAAGGAGGTCCAAAAGACCACTGAAAAAAATACTACCTTAAAAATTAGATTGGAGGAAGTGGAAGCTAGTGACTTTAGGAGAAATCAAGATATTATAAAACAGAGCCAAAGGAATGAAAAAATGGAGGACAATGTGAAATATCTCATAGGAAAAAACCACTGACCTGGAAAATAGATCCAGGAGAGATAATTCAAAAATTATTGGATTACCTGAAAGCCATGATCAAAAAGATACCCTAGATATCATCTTTCAAGAAATTATCAAGGAGAACTGCCCTGATATTCTAGAGCCAAAGGGCAAAATAGAAATTGAAAGAATCCACCAATCACCTCCTGAAAAAGATCCCAAAAAGAAAACTCCTAGGAATATTGTTGCCAAATTACAGAGCTCCCAGATTAAGGAGAAAATACTGCAAGCAACCAGAAAGAAACAATTTGAATATTGTGGAAACACAATCAGGATAACACAAGGTCTGGCAGCTTCTACATTAAGAGATTGAAGGGCTTGGAATATGATATTCCAGAGGTCAATGGAGCTAGGATTAAAACCAAGAATCACCTACCCAGCAAAACTGAGTATCATGCTCCAAGGCAAAATGTGGATTTTCAATAAAATAGAGGACTTTCAAGCTTTCTCAGTGAAAAGACAAGAGCTGAATAGAAAATTTGACTTTCAAACACAAGAATCAAGAGAAGCATGAAAAGGTAATCAAGAAAGAGAAATCACAAGGGACTTACCAAAGTGAACTGTTTTGTTTACATTCCTACATGGAAAGATGATGTGTATAATTCATGAGACCTCAGTATTAGGGTAGCTGAAAGGAATATACATATATAGACAGAGGGCACAGGGTGAGTTGAATATGAAAGGATGATATCTAAAAAAACAAAATTAAGGGATGAGAGAGGAATATATTGAGAGAGGGAGAAAAGGAGAGATAGAATGGGGTAAATTATCTCGCATAAAAGTGGCAAGAAAAAGCAGTTCTGTTGGAAGGGAAGAGGGGGCAGGTGGGGGGAATGAGTGAATCTTGCTCTCATCAGATTTGACTTGAGGAGGGAATAACATACACACTCAATTGGGTATCTTACCCCAGAGGAAAGAAGGAGGAAGGAGATAAAAAGGGGGGATGATAGAAGGGAGGGCAGATAGGGGAAGAGGTAATCAAAAGCAAACACTTTCAAAAAGGGACAAGGTCAAGGGAGAAAACTGAATAAAAAGAGACAGGATAGGAGGGAGCAAAATATAGTTAGTCTTTCATAACATGAGTATTGTGGAAGGGTTTTACATAATGACACATGTGTGGCCTATGTCGAATTGATTGCCTTCTTAGGGAGGGTGGGCGGAGAGAGAAGAGGGGAGAGAATTTGGAACTCAAAGTTTTAAAAGCAGATGTTCAAAAAAAAAGGTGTTTTGCATGCAACTGAGAAATAAGATATACAAGCAATGGGGCATAGAAATCTATCTTGCCCTACAAGAAAGTAAAGGAAAAGGGGATGGGGGGGAATGGGGTGACAGAAGGGAGGGCTGACTGAAGAACAGGGCAATCAGAATATATGCGATCTTGGAGTGGGGGGAGGGTAGAAATGGGGTGAAAATATTAAATAAAAAAATTTTTAAATGCCCCTTGTTGGCATTTGCCAATTCTCCTAACCTGAGCTCAGGCTTGTCCTCTCTAGGCCATCCATAAGGCTTGACTTGCTGGTCTCAGAGGTAGGTCCAAAATGCCTCTGAAATTCTAGGATTGATCATTCTCTGCCCAAATGTCTCTTTCACTGCCTAGCCCATCCTTATTGCTGCTGACTGATGGCTAAAGCCTGTCTGTGTGATTTATCATCTTGCCCATGGAGACAATGCCATTGCTCCCTTCTCTTATCCCGAAGTCTCTCCTGGCCTTGACAAAGCAGTAATGCTTCCCATCTCCACAATCTAGAAATGCAAAAAGCCTGTGAACCAGAGAGCTGGGGGTGGGGAGCCCAGAGGCCTTCAGGTCATCAAGTCCAAGAACTTCCCTAAACCACCAAGATGTAAGCTGCCAAGGGCTTTATAAATGATTACAGCAGACACTCCAGCTCCAAACACTCTGTGACTCTCGTTGCAGGCTTATAGGACCAAAAGCTCACAGCTGGAAGGATCCTCAAAGGCCGTCTCTTCCAACGTCTTCATTTTACAGATGATAAAACTGACGATAAACATGGTGAAGTGACTTGTCAGAGTCACAGAAGGAGTAATGGCATTGCCATGATTCAAACTCAGGCCTTATGAATCCAAGTTATATGATGCTATTTCTGTGGTGGAGAAGCTCTCACAGAATCCTTTTTTAATCATCCCATTTGATGGAAGTGATGTCCAAAGCCATCTATTCAACTTGTACGTGAATCCTCATAATACATCCCAGCTGTTGGTCATCTAGCCTTGGAAGCCTCTAGTGTGGAGGAACCTCTCACCTCTGGAGATAGGCCATGCTAATTTAGACTAACTAATTTTTAGGAAATTTCTCCTTATACTTGGGCAAAGTTGGTCTTTTTAGAATTTCCCCCCACCACCCCCAGTCCTGACATCTGGAGCCAAGCAGAGCCAGGGCAGTCCCTCCTCTAGCTAGAAGACTGCCATCATGTCTTGTTTCTTCAGCAGCTCCTTGTCTCAAATAATCTCGAGGCTTTTCCCATCCTTGTCTCCTTACTCTGGATGCTCTCCAGGCTCTCAATATCTCTTGAAATGTGGTGTCCAGAACTGAATACCATCTTCTGGGGTGGCCTGATCTAGGCAAAGAACAGCAAGACTGTCCCTTCCTTCATGGGGCACAGTCTCCAGTCCTTGGTCTTGGCTCTTAAAACCTAACACATATGGCACCTTTCTGTCTCTTGCTGCTCTTTAAAAATTTGATTCTACCATCTGGGGAAACAGGTCAGTGTCAATCCTTGAGACTATGGTACCTGCATAGCCTGGCCCCTCATCTGGCATAATCTAAAAGCCCTTTCCTATTTGGCCTCTCCTCCTCTGGAACTTGTCTAGATCACCACTGTCCAACTTAATTGAAGGATTCAATTCACTTTCAGAAACAACATTGTACAGATCCCAGTAACAGGCAGAAGAGGAGATTCACAATTGGGAGAAATGTGGTATCTGTCCTCAAGACACCCACAGTCTAGTAGCAGTATATGACACAAGCTTCAATAAATATAATACAAAATAATACACCATAAGTAACTTAGAGATGGACAAAACAAAGCACTCTAAGTGGGTAATGGTATTTAACAACTGGAGGAATTAGGGAAGATTTCTGGGGCAGTGACATGTGAGTTGGATTTTAATGGATGGGCAGGAGTCCAAGAAATTGAGAAGTGTACCAAGAACAGAACACTGGGAGCAAAGGCAGAAAGGCAGGAAATATGTTCAACAAGTGCTTGGGGCATAATTCAGAGTCCAGTTGGACTGGTCTCTAGATCGAGGACGTGAAGGGAAATCATGTGACATAAGGCTGGATGGCCAAAGTGAGACCAGACAGGGAAAAACACTGAATGTCTGGATAACAACAGCAACAACTACAATTCACATTTATTCACACTTCACTTCAAATTTACCAAATGCTTTTTTCATATGAACATTACGAAATAGTTCCTGTCCTTTCCTCCACTTTTTTTCCAATTACATTCTCTCCATGGTAATATCTCCCATGTATTTGTTTGCCAAGCACTTCCTTTGCAACACCCCTGAGATCTAGGCAGGGCAATTATTATCATCCCCATTTTACAGAGTAGAAGTAGTGAACCTCACGAAGGTGACACCCAGGGTCATTCACCTAGTGTCAGAGGTGGGATCCATATTTATAGGCTCATGGAATCATAGGCTCATGGGTGAGTATATTTAGAGCTGGAAGGGACCATAGAGACCATGGGATGGATCTCATGCCCTCATTGCATGGATGAAGAAACTGAGTTACATAGAGGAGCAATGACCTGCCTGGAATGACAAAGCCAGAAAGTATCTGAGGCAGGAATTCTATATAGGTCTTCCTGGTGCCCTGCCATGTCACTGGTACTAACAATGCTTGGTCACTGGATGTGGAGGGAGAGGGAATTGGAAATATCAAAGATAACAGTGGGATTTTGGATATGATGGAAGGATCAGAGAGTGGCTATGCTCACCAAAATCATGGCACCAGAAGAGCCAGTTGGGAGAATAGATGACAAGTCAGTTGGATCGTCATCAGAGTTCAGTAATAAATGTGGAGATCAGTTTTACAGGACACAGTTCCCGCAGAGAAGGACATAGCAGCTTTGGCTTCCTTCTGCTGGTTCTCAGCTCCCCTCTCAACAGTCTGCTCCTTGTCAGTCACGTATTATTTTTATAAACATCAAGTGTCTGTCACCAGACTGATTCCAACAATGTGTTCTAAACTTTGATGAATCAATTAAAAACATGAGTCATGGTGGAATCAAAGCTTAATTCTTCAGGATGCCAAGGCAGGATGAATTTGGCATACTCCCCAAACAAGATCACTTTTGAAATTGAAGTTGACACAGAATTTGTCTGACAAGTTTTTACTAATGTCAGTCAGTCAGTCAATTAGCATTTATTAAACGCCTCCTATGTGCAAAGGGTAAAAGGCAGGCATTGCTCTCAAGGAGTTCACCATTTAACAGGGGACATAACATGCAAACAATCACGTACAGACAAGCCACATACAGGAGAAATTGGAGATAATGAATGGGGTGGGAGGAAAGGAGAAGGTGTTAAGAAGACTGGAAAGACAGAGGAGGGTGGGGCTGGGTTATAAAGGGCTTTGAATGCCAAGCAGATGGTTTTCTATTTGATCCTGGAGGTGATAGGGAGCTACTGGAGTTTATTTAATAGGGGATGGAGGTGACATGTGCATTATGCACTTTAGGAAGGTCTCCTGGATAGATGAGTGGAGGAGGGACTGGTGTGGGAAGAGACTTGTGGAGGGGAACCCACCAGATGGCCAGAGTAGCAGTCTAGCCATGAGGTCACGGAGGCCTGCACCAGAGCTGTGGTAGCATCAGAGGAGAGGAGAGGCATATAGGAGAGACATTCTGAAAGTTAGATCAACAGGTCTTGGTAACAATATAGATATGGTGGGTGAGAGAGAGTGAAGAGTCAAAGTTTACCCCTCAGTTGTGAGCTGAGGTGATGGTGCCTTCACAGAAATAGGGAAATTTGGAAAAGAGGACAAGTTCAGATTTGGACATGCTAAGTGTGAAACATCTTAATGTTTTGTTATTTCTTCAGTGTGGCCCCTTGGTATCGGAATTTTCCTGGCGTGTCTTTCTTTGTGAGCTCCTCGAGAGCAGACTGTGCTGTGCTTACATTCTTGTCCTCAGAGTCCAGCACAACGTCTGGTATCTAGGCAGTGCTTAATAAATGTTGGCTGAACTTTTCACAGTGACAAAGAACTCGAAATAAAATAGATGCTTGGCAATTGGGGCTAAACCAATGGCACCCAATCTGGGTGATGGATAAAGAAATGCCCTGTAAAATGTGGTGAATTCAGAGAATCATGGGAAGACCTTGATGAACTGTCGCAGAGCCAAGAAAACAATAAATCAATGACCACAAGAAGGCAAATGGGAAGGACAAGAAGAATTTTCTGAACGACCCAACTTAGCTCCAAGGGAGAAATAATGGAAGGCGCCACCATCTCTCTCTCTCTCTCTCTCTCTCTCTCTCTCTCTCTCTCTCTCTCTCTCTCTCTCTCCTCTCTCTCTCTCTTCCCTCTCTCCTCTTCTATCTCTCTTCTCCCTCTC